>NC_077232.1:231358340-231658340 GCF_027887165.1 Monodelphis domestica
CTTAGAATCTACTAAGTATTGGCTCTAAGGCAGAAGAGAAGTAAGGGTTAGACAATGGGGATTAAATGACTTGCCCAGGGTGACACAGCTAACAGGTTTCTGTTGGCCAGAGTTGAACTAGGAGCTCCCTATCCACTAAGGCACCTCATTGCCCCCCCCCCAAGTATAGTGTCTTACACAAAGTGAATAATAGTCAGTGCAAGGTAGTTGGCACCTGTTAAGGGTCTAATAAGTGCATGTTAACTGATTAACAAGATCAGTGATTCTTCACCTTTTTTGTGCCATAGACTCAGCATTTTTTTCCATAATGTGGTGAATCCTATGAGCCACTCTCAGAATAATGCCTTTAAATGCATAAAATGAAGCACTTAAGAATACAATGGATATCAATCATATTAAATAATAATATCTCATGCATTGATTATGTATAATATATTTATATTATATTAATTTTAATTTTATATTTCTTGTATATTATTATATATTTTATTATACATTTATACAAATAAATGAGTATATATACATCTATGTGTATATATATACACACACCCTTAAAACAAGTTCATGGACCCCAAGTTAGGATCCTTGGACTAGATGGTGCTCTCAGTACCAGAATTGATACCAGAAAGTTGAATAGAAAATTTGAAGGCAAACATTTTAATCTTTTATTTATGGGGAGTTAATTTGTCTTTTTAAAGCCCATTATTAAAATAAAAATAGAAGAATGACATTGAAAGGGAACATTCATAAGTCCGTTATACAGCAGATCAGGGCAATATACAATATGGTTCTCAATCAACCTATTAGGTGCCCATTACATGCACAATGCTGTTTAAAGTTTTAAAAAGACTTTGGCGACAGCGTTTCAAAAGGATCATAAAGACCCTGTTTTAAACCTCAGAGAAACTGGTCTGTGTAGCTGTGTCAGAGGAGGAAGCACACTGTGATAGCCTAAAGGTTCTTGTTGTCAAGGAAAGGGAAAAGGCTGTTTCTCAGAGCTGAGAGGAAAGGGTGTGAAATCAGATAATAATAGCAGGAAATAATGGTCTTTATTGTTAATGTTCAACCACGTGGTACCAAGTGTAGGGAGGTAAATACAGGATCTTTTAATTTAGGTCACTAGACTTCTCTGCCCCAGTATTATGTGGCCCCTGGGTTAGAATAACAATGTGGTATATTAAGGAGAGTAGAGGGATTGGGAAAAGTGGCTATTTCTCTCTCATCTTTCTCTTTCTCTCTTTCTCTCTCCCTGTTCTTTCTTTTTCTTTCTCTTTCTCTAAATTGTTTTTTTTTTATTTTTTAACTCTTTCTGTTCTTGGTGCCTTGTATATAAGGGACAACTCCTTTGATATTCCCTAGAAACATAGTTCTAATTGCTCATTTCCTTGTCTGTCTATTCTAGCTTTCATTTCATTCCAGGGTCTCTTAGGGGTCTCATATAGTAAACTGATGCTTTATTGTCTCTAATCTGCGCGTACCATTATCCTGGTTACACAAAAGTCCAGAGATCACCAGTAGCCCCTTATGACTCTGCATTCCTGTCTTGGAACAATTAGGACTTGACCATCACGCTGTCTTGGACCTGTTGCTACATCTCTAGCTTTCTTGATTCTTGTCTGACATGCAGACACATCCCTGACAATAGATGAAGTGGGAGGATGAAAGCTCTTCCTATTGTCCTGTTTTCAGGCTTTGTCTTCTGACTGCTGAAAGAGGAAAGCATTTGGGTCCTCCTGCTTATGTTGTAATGAGAAGAAAAGCTCAAAAAGGCCTCAGGAATTTTCCACTGTTTCTGAGCTCTGCCCTAAATAATTCCTGAAATAAAAAAAT
This sequence comes from Monodelphis domestica, assembly GCF_027887165.1. NCBI lineage: Eukaryota > Metazoa > Chordata > Mammalia > Didelphimorphia > Didelphidae > Monodelphis > Monodelphis domestica. The sequence goes on from NC_077232.1 coordinate 231,360,171, forward strand.
ATCAAGAGTTTGATTCTTATGGGTCTACCTACCTTGTGACTCTCTCTGTGAAGCGTTAATACAATAGAAGGAGCATCTTTATTTCCCTTTTTTGATAGACACGGAAGCCTGGTTCAGAGTCTTTCCTTGGCCTAATGCCCACGTGTAGCCATATGTGCTCTGTGGAATGCAGATAATGGCTTCATTTTCATGACTGTTTTAATAAGTGGAAACCTGTGCTAGCAGGTACCAGATCTTTCAAGAGAACAAATGAAAGCATTACATTAGTGTTATTCATGTTGGAGCCCAGCAGGCTATTAATCTACTCTGAAAGTCATCTTTTTCCTTTCTCTTCTACCTGTCTTTTTTTTTCCTTTTTCCTTTGGAGTCCAGGCTGCCATGTATGGGAAGTTCACTAAGGGTAACTGATTGACTTGTTCCAGGTCACAAAGTTGGGAAGTATCTGAGGCTGGATTTGAACTCTGGTCCTCCTGACTCTAGACCTAGTACTCCAATCACTGGACTATAGTTGTCTCTGTGTCATATAATGCTAGTCATTATTAATAATAATCCTCTATGTTTTATTTTATATATTTAACTATATTATTCTAAGAAGGAATCCAGAGGGTTTCTTGACTGTCTAGGGGATCTAGGGATGGGGGGATATTGGGAAGGGGAATGGCATGCAAAAAAAAATCTTAAGAACCCCTGAGGGGAGGAGGGATTTCAGTATGCTTTGGTGGTGGGACTACCTAGATTGATAAACTCACATATCCTTGAAGTATTGAAATAACATCAATGTGGTTTTTCTTTTCTTTTTTTTTTCAGTATTCTAGTACTCAATCGTTTAGAATTCAGGGAAGGTCCTCCTTTCTACCTCTTCCCTTTAAAAGTATTTATCTGGAGGCAGCTAGATAGCACAGGTAGAGTGCCAGCCCTGGAGTCAAGAGGACCTGAATTCAAATTTGACCTCAAACACTTTCTAGCTGTTAACAAGATGGGTTGAAGTGTTTCCAGCCAAGAAGAATGACATAGCCACAGTAGTGAGATTTCTACTAAAAGAAATAATACCTAGGCATGGCATTTCTAATACCATAGACTCAGGGGGTCTCAAATTAGATAATTGATTTAAGGGTTAAGGCAATTGAGAGATCAGACCTGCCACCCTCCTCCCTTTTCCATCCCTCCCCCTCTTCCTCCTCCCTTCTTCCTACCCCTGTCAGTTGATTTCTTTAGTTGGTGACACTTGAAGACAACTGAGTTTCTTGATAAAACTAATAGATAACTCTCTTTTTTAATAGTTTAAACAAAGGGATTTATTTAGGAAAAGGGGGAGGATAGGGAAATTTGATGGGAGAGAGGGTTTAGGGTTTCCCTAATCTTAAAATACTTATAAATTGAAGAATAATAGAATAGAGTCTTGAATTGAGGGATATGGCTATCAGGTTGAGGATTTTAGTCATTTTGTCCAGTAGGGAGAAATCAGTAAGAGAAGGATCTTTTCAGTCCTTATTCCTTCCTTCCTGTTTCAAGAGCAAGAGAACCCTTCTCACCATTTGGCTGTTCCTTTCAACAGTTTCCCCCCTGGTCACCATTCCATTCCAGAATGTTTCTTGATTGACAGCTTTCTGCACATCTTACTCCTTCGGCTCTGTTGCAGGTTTTCTCCAACTTTCTCATTCATACTGTGTGACCTTGGGCAAGTCACTTACCTGGATGGCCTTGCCCTTGTTACTCTTCTGTCTTAGTATTAATACTAAGACAGAAGGTAAGGGTTTAAGGGCTTTTTATTTTATTTTTTTTAATTTATGTATTTATTTAATTAATTTATAATTTTTCCATGGTTACATGATTCATGTTCTTTCCCTCCCCTTCTACCTCCCCACTCCTATAGACAACAAGCAATTAGACTGGGTTTTACATGTGCCATTGATCAAGACTTATTTCCATATTATTGATATTTACAATAGAGTGATCTTTTAGACCAGAGTCTACATCCCCAATCATAGCTACATCAACCCATGTGATCAAGCAGTTGCTTTCTTCAGTGTTTCTACTCCCACAGTTCTTTCTCTGGATGTGGATAGTGTTCTTTCTCATAGATCCCTCCGGGTTGTTCAGGAAAACTCACCTGCACTTCACCTGACTCATGGCTTTCTTCTGGGCTGTTTTGATTTCAGATTGTCAGTGCTGTAGGGGGAGGGATTTTGTTCTCTGGCAGGTCTTACCTATTGTAAAGTGATGTGTACACTGACAATAAAAAGTGTAACAACCGTACAATTCCATCCTTCATCAAGCAGCCTCGGGTCTTGATTTTTTTTCTTTGATATACAGACGTGTGTAGCCATGTAGCCTGTAAAATCAGGTACTCTGCTTTTCCCAAGGACTGATTTTTTTCCTAAAGAAAATTTGCTTTGTTCTTCTGTATTTGTGAATGGCCCCATTCCTAAAATAACCCAACTGTTTGGGGTCATGTTTTCTTCCATCTCTGTTTCATAAAATGACACTTGTGTGGGGATAATTTTTGTTTGCTTCCCCTGTTGATTTAGGGATTTCTGTAGAAAGTATTAGGGGAAAACACAAACACCTTCACCTGCCATGAAGATGAATGGCTATGTAGGGTAATAACCCCATCACGCACCCTGCATTGTAGAAAAGCTGAAATATTTCATTCTATACCTCACCTAGAGAGAGTTTAGTGGAACAGACGATTAGAACACTGGTTCTGAAATGAGCAAGACCTGAGTTCAAATGTGGTCCCACACACTTATTAGTGGGCAAAAATCACTTCAATGGTGTTTGCCTATGGCTCACTTCTCAGAATAATATATTTAAATTCATAAAATACAATAAGCAGAATCACAAAGGAAGCCAAATATAGCTATCAAAATATATTTTAAAAACCCAAATTATTAGAACCTTTTATTTGGTGCAACCTGCATTGGCAAGTGATTTACCAAGTGTCACAGAGTTGTGTATCTCTTCTGTCATGTTTCATTCATATCAAACTCTTTAAGACCCCATTTGGAGTTTTCTTGGGAAAGATACTAAAGTATTTTTCTTCTCTACCTTACTTTATGGATGAGTAAACTGAAGCAAACAAGATTTTCCTTCACCTTATTTTATGGATGAGGAAACTGAGGCAAACAAGATTAAGTGATTTGCCCAGGGTTACATTGCTAGTTAGTATTTGAGGTCAGATTTGAGCTCAGGAAGATGAGTCTTACTGATTCCAAGCCAAGTGAGTGCTCTATCTACTGCATCACCTCAAAGATGAGACCAGATCTCTAGTCTTCAGATTTTCAGTATAGCTTTCTTTTCTTCTTGTTGGGTTTGTCCTAAAAAAGAGTACCTGCTATTTTTTTTACTTGTTTCTTCTATTTTTAAGAAAGTGGTGTTTCCCCCCCTAGCCTTCAGCCTGCTTTCTTTTAATTGTAGTATTTTTTTTTAATGGAACAAACATTTGTTCAGTGTCTTTTCTGTGTTGAGTGCTGCACAATAAAGATAAGTGTCTTCCTCCTTATTAAGCTAACAGTTTAGCAGAGGTCAATGACAATTGGGCAAATAATTATAATGCATTGGTGTTCATTCCTTGTGTATCTTGCCCATCAATCTTTTGAGAGATAGCTGAAGCCAGGATTTTGCCTTCCTTGATTATTTCTATTCTTGTTCTAGGTGTTTTGACTTTGTTTGTGAAAAAGTCTTTTAATTCTAAATAATAAAGCACATATTTTATAACTTTCTATGTTCCTTGTTTGCTTATGAATTCTTTTTCCCCTCTCATCTCTGGTAATGGCTGTGAAAAATACCTCTTTCTTGCTCCTTTAAATTTTGAACATGATGTGGTCTTTTTCCTTTTTTATTTATGTCTGTGTTTCTTAAAGCCTATTATGGTATTTGGTGTAAAATGTTGTTCGAAACTTAATTTCTGCCAAACAGTCCTCCTGTTTATTCAGTCATTCTTACATAATAGATGCATCATCACAGCTTGTATTAATGAATTTATCTAACACTACAATGCTATATTTGGTTGGTCTGGGTCCTACTTACTCTGTATCATGGCTCTTTTTTTTCTCTTTTATTCAATACCAAGAAGTATTGATCATATAACAGAATCTGCTATTTCATAATGTTTCTTGTCCTTAATCTCTACTAGCCTAGACTTTTTGTTTCTCAAAATAAATTTTGATATTATTTTTTCTGAGTCTTTAAAGTAACCTCCTGGAAATTTAGTATTGTACCAAATCTGTAAATTAATGTACATAATATAGTTATTTTAATTGTATTGGAGAGACCTACCCACAAAAAAGAAGTCTCTGCTCAAGTTTTCCTTTATATTTTCAGAGACTATGTTGCAATTGCTTCTATACAAAGCCTTTAATATGTAACTTAGTAGGTTAAGTCCCAGATATTTTATGTATTTCGTGATTATATTGAATGTAAATTCCCTTTAATTTAATTTAGGTTTTTGCTAATATTGTATAGAAATGTTATATAATTTTTGCAGATTTATTTTGAATAGTGGTATTTGATCAAAGATATTTTCCATGTAGAGAGTGAAGTCAGCAGGGTGACAATGAGGGGATGGCATTGGCAACCACCTAATTCAGCATAAGAAGAATGGAATGGGAAGTCTAGCTGATTGCAGTGTCCTTCATTGTTGGGTAGTATTTGTTACCTATGAGCTACCTTGCATTGGCTTTGGAGTCAAGACCTGATTGGCACTTGGGCTAGCATTCAGGTATCTAGGGCTATCTCTGGACCTTTTCTCCATGGATCGTCGGTAAAATGAAATGATTGAACTAGATGGAGGCAAAGGTCCCTTCTAACTCTAGAGCCATTCTCTTATTTTTCTCTGTCTGTATCTTTATCTCTGTTCTTCCTATCTATTTCTCTCTCTGTATGTATGTGATGCATAACTATTATTTTTCTTTCTGTAATGTCTGGACCTTTAGAGAGTAGAGATTGTCTTTTCTGTCTTTGTACCCCTAATATCTGGAAATAGAATCTTATTCTATTCATGTTCTATACAGATAAATATTGTTTGATGATGATGAAAGGAAGACTTTCCAAGAATTGATGTTTGCCTGGATATAGGGAACGAGAACATGTCTACCTATGCTAAAGTGCTCATTTGCTGTCTTGTGGTGGCATGGAAGTGATTGTGGGTTCTTAGAACACTTAGCCAGTACTTGTTTCTTGATTGACACCTATGATAGCCAAGAATAAGCTCTGGGAGGTATCACTCTGTTAGAAAGACCTTAAGCGTGGGCCTGAGATAGACAATATCTGTATTTGGAGAACCAGATTAGCTAAATTTAGAGTACCTTATCACCCCTTGCTGAATTTTTTTTAGCCCTAGTGCATTTTGTATCAAAGGGGTGGAGAGTGGGAAAGGTACAGACTATATAGACTATCTTAGAAGGGAAAAGGAGTTCCCATACCAGAAATTCTATACTAGTGAAATCACAGATGATTGAGATAAGGGAAATGGATAGGGAAGACTCATCTTGAAATTCAATTTCAAGTTTTGGTCACCTATATAGAATTATCACTCATAAGAAATTGAGAGGAAAGATCATTTGGATCTTTTTTTTTTAACTCTTACTTTTCATATTGGAACCAATGTTACAAGACAGAAAAATGGTAAGGGCTAGGTAATTGGGGTTAAATGACTTTTTCAGGGTCACACAGGTAGAAAGGGGCTGAGATCAAATTTGAACCCAGGACCTCTGGGCTCGAGGACTGGTTCTCGATCCACTAAGCCACCCAGCTGCCTCAGACCAGTTTGGTCTTAATTTTATTCTATCTGAAAATATATTGTCTGCATTTTTTCATTCATCTATTGTCCAAACACCAAATTCTACTCTCAGAGGCAATAGGAAAGAGTGTCAATGAATATTTGTTTTTCAAAAAACTCCAGGTTTCTGGTTCCCATTAGCAGTGCTCCTGTTAATGTCAGAATTGTAGGTTAGAACCAAGGGAAATATTTAAAGGAATGAATCAGGTCATAAAATAAATAAATGTGGTGAGGGTAATCCCAGTGGTGACAGATTTAATTTTTGAGATGTTTTGTTTTCATGGTTTGCTCTGGTTGATGTGTACTGGAAAGTGTCCTGTCAAATGGGCAAGGCTCTGATAGAAATGGAAAGATAAAGACCAGTCGAGTAATACTCTTTGCTTTGTGAGCCTTGCTTAACTTCAAAGGCAAGTGGCCTGGTTTACCTTGAGCCCAGGAGACGCTTGATGGAATTTCTGTATTTACCTAAGACCATACTTTGTAAAGGGGCAGGATGGGAGCATGTGTGTATTGTAAGAATCTGCCAACGAAACCTGCTGCTGCAGACAAATGAGTTTCATCAAATGGGTTTAAGTTGTAACAGGCACAAGAAAGACAGCATAAATCTGGTGCCAGGAAGGAGATTAGTTGAGCAATTTGCTTATTCCAGCTGTTCCCCAGCAGTTTTTAAAAGATTGAATAACTTCATTGGGAAGAATTTTGCCAACTAACATGAAACAAAAGCTTAATCTTTCCCTCCTCCACTGCCATAAGTCATTTTTGCTGTCCTTTAATCAAAATAGGTGGCATTGGGTCTCTGTAGGGCATCTTGGTCTTTATGATAAATAAAAGTGTGCTCAACTGAAAGACATTCACTTCTGGAGAGCCTGTCATCCTCATTATTTTATCTCTCCTTTCCTCTCCTGTGCTCTCCTGTCCTGTCCTCTTCTGTCCTCTCCTCTCTTGTCCTTTCCTGTCCTCTCCTCCTCATTTCTTTTCATTTCTTTTCATTTCTTTTCTTTTCTTTTCTTTTCTTTTCTTTTCTTTTCTTTTCTTTTCTTTTCTTTCTTTTCTTTTCTTTTCTTTTCTTTTCTTTTCTTTTCTTTTCTTTTCTTTTCTTTTCTTTTCTTTTCTTTTCTTTCCCCTCCTTTCCCACCTTTCCCCTCCTTTCCCTTCCTTTCCTTTCCTTTCCCTTCCCTTCCTTTCCTTTCCTTTCCTTTCCTTTCCTTTCCTTTCCTTTCCTTTCCTTTCCTTTCCTTTCCTTTCCTTTCCTTTCCTTTCCTTTCCTTTCCTTTCCTTTCCTTTCCTTTCCTTTCCTTTCCTTTCCTTTCCTTTCCTTTCCTTTCCTTTCCTTTCCTTTCCTTTCCTTTCTTTTTCTTTCCTTTCCTTTCCTTTCCCTTACCTTCTGTCTTAGAATCAATACTGTGAATTGGTTCCAAAGCAGAAAAGCAGTAAGGGCTAGGCAATGGGGACTTAAGTGACTTGCCCAGGGTCACACAGCTAGGAAGATTTGAATCCAGGATGTCCCATGTCTAGACCTGACTCAATCCACTGAGCCACACAGCTGCCCTCTATTTTATTTCTTTTAAACTTTTACATTCTGTCATAGAACTGATATGAAATAGCGGTTCTAAGGCAGAAGAACAGTAAGGGGTAGGCAATGGACATTAAGTGATTTGTCAAGGGTCAAACAGAATGTGGCTGAGATCAAATTTGAACCCAGCACCTCTTATCTTTAGACTTGGCTCTATATCTACTGAGTTGCCCAGCTGGACCCTGTCCTATTCATTATTAAAAATCATCTTCAAAATTCAGCCTGTGAAGCTCTCCGTGGGGCTTTTGGATTTTCTCTGAGATGTTTAGTAAATCTGTCGTGATTTGCAACTAACTCAAGGCATGTGAACCCCTTCTCTGAAAAAGAATCATAGAATTCCAGAATGTAAGAGAAAAGAGTAAGAGAGACCCTTCAGTCTCATCTACTTTATAGCTGAGATGCCAGAGACCTAGAGAAGTATATTTTCTATTCGTAGGGATTGAGAAAGGATTAAGAATATTCCATATCCAAAAGTTTAAGAGTTTGGTACTCTGAACAAAAAATAGATTTTGTTGTTCAGTTTTCAATTGTGTCCAACTCTTTATGACTCCACTTGAGGTTTTCTGGAATACTTTGCCATTTCTTTTTCCAGCTCATTCTGCAGATGAGGAAACTGAGGCAAACAAGGTTAAGTGATTTGCCCAAGGTCACACTGCTGAGAATAAATTTACTGCTAATTTAAATTTGAGTAGAACCATGAGACTGTGTTTGGGATCTGGGCTGTGTATACAATGCCTGACATGAGCATAAGAATTTATTAAATGCCTATCATTAGATGAGTTTAGAGATGAAAGGATCTTTTTTGACCTTCTAGTCCAAGTCCCTCATTTTTTAAATTTGGATAAATTTGGGCTCTGAGTTGTTAAGCAACTTAACCAAGGTCCCATAGGTGGTAGGAAGAAGAGAGATTTTAACCCAAGTCCTCTGACTCCACGTCTAGGATGCTTTCCGTCCCAACATCCCATCTGTTCATTGGAACTCAGTTTCTTTTTCTGTTCAATGAGGGTAGACAAGGTGATGACTAACGTTCCTTCCAGCTCTCTCTGTTTACTTGATTTCTTTCAGGAATCCATGAGTTCATTTGTGTAAGTATTCTGTTCCCCAGAGCAGATCCCCAATAATTCTTTATACATTCAAAATAGGTCTTTGTAACTGTTGCAAATATGTGGAGGGAAAATCAGTCACCTTGTGATTAGCCCTTGAGCAATAAACTCTGACCTTGCTCCACTGGTGCCTGGAAGAACTGCATGAGATCTCTCCCTGCAGAGGTGCGTGATCATTATATTTAATGTAATTGAGAAATATTTAACAAGATAAATACAGCTGTAAAAGAACACAGATAGTGTTAGTGTGTGGTTTTCCAAGTTAGTATATGCATGGTTATGCGGTCTCTCTTTCTATTTGTCTATTCAGTCCACTGTCTCAGCGGAGATAGAAAACTTTGAAGTCTTGCTGGCTTGGTAGAACCTGTCAGGGCTTGAGCTTCTCTGGCATAGCCATCAAGAACCCAGGATCTTTTCCATGCCAAAAGACAGCCTTAATGGAGAGACTCCAGTGGAGGCACTCTATATATAACTAAAAAAGATTTTATTATGTAAAATGTTCTTTAACCTTCTTCTTTTCCCTTGATTTGGATAAAATAACCCTCTATGTTTGTCCATTAAAAAAGGAATTCTTAACCTTTTTTTTTGTTTATAGACCCATTTCTCAGAATGTTTTTAAATAAAGGAAATTATACATTTCAGTTAGAGGTTTATGAAAATCAAGACATAATTTTTTCCCCAACCAGGCTCAAGATCTTCTCTGCAATATATCTCTGGAGCCCTTGAGGATCCATGGAACCCTGGTTAAGAACTCCTGACGTTAGATTTTAATGTTCAAATACGAAAGGACTATCAACTTTCCCCAGAGGTGGCTAACAAATAGATATTGGTTAAACACTATTTGGCTGTAGTTGATATGAATGGTTCTTTCACCTTTGGCATTGTGTTTCTCTGTTATACTTTCATCTAATTTTGGAGATCCTGTTGTCTCACCTTTGGTTCAGTTGTCCAGTTGTAGCTTGCGTTTTATAAGGTGGATTTTTTCATATGTGCCTGGACAGGGCTGACTTTGGCATTAGATCAAGATGACGTGATATGGTCCTCTCCCACTAATTATACAGCCTTCCTTCCTATGTGGAAATGATACTCCTGACGTCTTAGTATGGGACATGGACTGCATGCTGACTTTACAGTTATGAGGATGGGTTTGTACAGTCCAAGCATGATTTGGGGGGCAGCTGCTATGTCAAAAAAAGTAAAACCCAAATCATTTCTTGGAAGCCAAATGTTTGGTGATGAATCTCTATACTGAAGCTGTTCTTGAGATGCCACTTGTGCACAGCCCATCCCTGGGATGTGGTGGAAGCCTTTCCACTTGGTAGGACCCTACTAGAACTTGAGTTTTATTGGCAAAGTCAATAGGAATGCAGGCTCACCTCCATGCCAGTTCAGAGCGTCACAATAGGAATTGAGTATAACTTTGTTCAGCTGGGAAGGGAAGATGTTGGGATTCAAAGGTAAAATGTTTCTGGTGAGAAGAATGCAGCACTAGCAAAGGATTGCATATAATTGAAGCTTTGCATTGCTCTTTCGGTCCAGCACCTCAAATAGGGGGATCCTGGACTATCTTCTTTGAGCTATTGTAGCTGTGAGTTTAAGGCTTTAAGCCAGGTTTTTGTTCATCTCTAATTAAGTGGGTCCTTGGGGAGATGAAAACGAATATATAACTTTACCGAGGACAAGGATTGTGTGCATATATATATATTTATATATATATATATATATATATATATATATATTTACTTTAGATCCCCATGTACCTAACATAGTGCCTTATAAATTTTAGGTGCTTAATAAATGGTTTAAACAAAACTTTAAACAAATCAATGACTTCGATGAAAGCATAGATAATTATCAAATCTGCAAGAAACACAAAGCTAGGTGGCATGGCTAGTATGTTGGTGGTAGAGGCAGAATCCAAAAAGATTTCAAAGCTTTAAGAATGGATCACATTTAATAACATGGAAATTAATAGGACAAATAAAGAGCCCTCCATTTGTGCCCATGGAGTCAATTTTGATGCTACAAAACAGGGGAACACCTGATGAGATTATAATTTTGTCAAAGAAAGCTCAGTTAAGTTGAGAATAGAAATGAGGAGCAAAAAAATGCCAATGCAATATTTTTTAAAATTTAAGGTATTTTCAAAAAATACATCATGATAACACACATTGATGGGTTGATCATTGGAAACCAACTTGCCATCTTGCAAACCTGCGAGAACAAGGAGATGATACAACTGCCAAGAACATAGGCTGTGACATCCATGTTATACTCTGTCTTGGTCAGACAATATCTAGAAGGACATTGACAAAAGGGAAGTGTCCAGGGGAAAGTAGTTAGCATAGCAAGTAGAATGTAGGTGCTGAAGACTGTGCATAGAAGACTAACTTTTAAAAATTAAGGAGGTTTAGTCTTCTTGGCAAAGCCAGTGGGAATTCACAATCTCCTGTCGAGAAGAGACTTGAAGCACGTAGAGTTGGGCAGGATGGTAGCTGTTTTCTAGTATTTGAAGATTTTAAAAGTGGAACAAGAATGAGACTTTTTCTCTTTTATCTCAAAGGGCCAAGTAGGTATAAACTACAGAGAGAGATTTTTTAGTCAATATATAATATTAATGAAAATTATATAAAAGAATGTTATAACATTCTTTTATATACAAATAAAATATAAATATAAATGTAATAAATATCTAAAAAGATAAATAATTATTACATTAATAATATACAAAATACAACAAAATAAATATAATAAAATAATTAAAATTTTAATTATGCTAATTTAATAAAATAATAAGGAAAACAGTCTTAACTATGAAAACATTTCCATGATGGAAGGTGTTTTCACTGGAGGTAGTAGATCCCCTCTAACTGGAGTGCTTCAAGGAAAGTCTCTATAGTTGGGAATGCTGCAGAAGTGACTGTTCATTATGGATGGGGTGGGATGGGATTAGAGAGCTTCAGATGTCCCTTCTGACTCAGATTTGGGGCAATCTATTATCTTTTGGTTTAATGCAGTGCTGGAGAATGATATGCTAATCATTGCTCATTAGTCCATCATGGGAGAAAAAACTATAATTGTGTGCTACCCACAATTTGAAAACAAGTCAACAATTTGAACCTCTCATACAAAAGTTAGAAAATTAGTTACTGTTTGCAATGTTGCCTGATATCTGTTGATGTTCAGTTCTTTCAGTTCCATCTGATTTTTTTCTGATTCCATTTTGGGTTTTCTTAGCAAAAACTATTGGAGTAGTTTGGCCATTTCCTATTTCTGCTCCTTTTACAGATGAGAAACTGAGGCAAACAGGATTCAGTGACTTGCCCAGGGTCATTCATCTAGCAAATGTCTAAGGCCAGATTGGTATTCAGGAAGAAAAAGTCTTTCTGACTCCAAGCCTGGCATTCTAGCTACTATACCACCTAGCTGCCCATATCCATCACTAGCACATTTAAATTATTTTGAATAAGTAATAGTGATGATGGATGACAAAAGCTATGCTATTCAAAAATTTAAAAGCATTATTTTGTGTATTCTTAGGAGTGTTAGTGGGCTGGATATAATTGAGAGAAAATAAAATTCAGTTATTAAAGTACTTACTGTGTGCCAAGTACTATACTAAAAGCTGAGAATACAAAAACAAAAGCAAAGGTAATGCCTACTCTTCAGGGAGCTTGCATTCTACTGTAAGGGGAGACAAGAAATTTAGGGAAATGTGGTGCCAGGAGAGGATTATTTTAGTTTGGAAGCTTACAGAGGTGATGAAAGGAGCCATGGGGGAATAGAAAAGACATCCTCTTTTCATTATCTCAGATAGTATTACTTTGATTATGGGTCTAGGATTGGAAGGAGGAAGCATTGAAGGTACACATATGTGTAAAGGGGAGGACAAGGGAGAAGGGAAGGACCATTAAGCACCTACTATGTGCCAGGCTCTGTGCTAAGTGTTTTACAGAAATGAAGAGAAGATGGTAGAGGATGATGGGCAGCATGATTGGTGTAGTAGGCTTACTACAGTGGACTACATGTGAGGCACTCACCAATCAGGATTTCTGGGTCCCAGGGAAGGACTCTAGGAGGTGAAAGGATGAAGTCTTTCAGAGCATATAGGTCACCCACCCTACATTCTTATTCTTGGATAGACTTGTCATGCCACTACAAGGGATCCTGTATGGATGACTTAGTAATAAGTTGGAAGCCCTAGGTTTGCTTCACACTGGAGCTCCACCCAACTAGACTAGTCATCAGGGGTGGTAATTTCCTCGGGGCTATTTGCCTAGCTATGCAGTTATAAGAGAACAAAGGAAATGGGAGTCCAGATGGGAAAGTCCAGAAGGATGTTCCCTCCAAAGCACAGGCACAGACCTTGTCCTAGGGTCAGGAAAGGTTTGGCAGGAACTCTGCTGAGGCTCTCTTTTGCCAAGAGTAAACCTTGAACTTGGAACTTCTTCCTAACTAACCCTGCCAAATTCTACCCTTGAGTCAGGAAACAGGCAGGCTATAAACAATTCTGGAAAAAGCAATTTTTGGGATTATGGAAATTCCATTTTGACAAGCAAATTGAAGACAGCTATATTTTTATTTTGCAGTTATAATGAGGAAAAAAATAAAAATCCTTTAGAACATAACTTGTATACTTTTATAATACATTAAATGATTTTTATTTATTCAGAGTATCAATAAATAAAATATTTCATATGATCATTCTAAATGTCTTATTTATCCATGTCCCAAATCCGTTTATGAACCTAGTGCTGGCTATGTTATCCAACCTCTTCATTTTGTAGAGGAGAACTGAGGTCCAGGGAGCTTAAGCAACTGGGTAACATATTAGTTAGGGTCAGACCCGGGGTGGGATAGGCTTTAGGAAGTCAAATTCCTCTGCTTTCCTATTGTGTTGTACCACCTCCACTATGCTTATGTATGATCTTATTCCCTTGGCCCTTTTTTTGGGTGACATGATTTTCTTCATCAGGTATGAACATGCCATGCTGATACTTGCCTCAGAATCTTTGATTTTTGCCTGAGTTGCCCTCCCTAAATGCTCGTCTTTCATTGTTCACGGTGAATCTTCTATCCACCATGATGTCTTTTTGAATTGTTCTAGCTTGCATTAACTAGAACTCTGTCTTTATCGTCACTGTCCTTGCCTTCAAGCAGGGCATATTCTAATGTGGGACTAGAGTGAAATAAGATCAGAATGAGGAAATGTTAGGAAGGTACTTTATTGAATGGGCAATGGCGGGAACCACTGGAGGGTCTTACATGGTCAGACATGCATTAGTAAGGCCATTTTGGCAGCTTTGTGAATAATAGATTGAAGAAGACAGTTACTGGAAGCAGAGAGACTGCATAAGAGGCTATTTTATAAATATGTATATACATACACTCATATGCACATGCATATATATGTATACACACATAAACACATATATACACGTACATCCATATAGAATCCTAGGGAAATGTTGGCAAAACTTGGCAAATGTCTGGCAGTGTGTATAAAGGGGAGGGGAATGGAAAGGGAGGAGAAGAGATAAGGAAGAAGGAAGACTTAAAGAGGACTACAAGTCCTCTTAAACAGTTAACATTTTAATTGAATGTATTCTTGTCTTTGCTGAAAATTTCCATTACCTTCAATGTCTTTTTATTCCCAGTATTTCTTTTTTTTAACATTATTTTATTTGGTCATTTCCAAACATTCATTGGAGACAAAGATCATTTTCTTTTCCTCCCCCCCCATAGCCGACGCATGATTCCACTGGGTATCACATGTGTTCTTGATTCGAACCCATTTCCATGTTGTTGGTATTTGCATTAGAGTGTTCATTTAGAGTCTCTCCTCAGACATGTCCCCTCAACCCCTGTAGTCAAGCAGTTGCTTTTCCTCAGTGTTTTTACTCCCACAGTTTGTCCTCTGCTTGTGGATGGTGTTTTTTCTCCTAGATCCCTGCAGATTATTCAGGAACATTGCATTGACACTAATGGAGAATTCCATTACGTTTGATTGTACCACAGTGTATCAGTCTCTGTGTACAATGTTTTCCTGGTTCTGCTCCTGTTGCTCTGCATCACTTCTTGGAGGTTGTTCCAGTTCACATGGAATCCCTCCACTTTATTATTCCTTTGAGCACAATAGTATTCCATCACCAACACATACCACAATTTGTTCAGCCATTCCCTAATCGGAGAGCATCCCCTCATTTTCCAATTTTTGGCCACCACAAAGAGCACAGCTATGAATATTTTGTACAAGTCTTTTTCCTTATTATCTCTTTGGGGTACAAACCCAGTAGTGTTATGGCTGGATCAAAGGGCAGACAGTCTTTCATCGCCCTTTGGGCATAGTTCCAAATTGCCCTCCAGAATGATTGGATCAATTCACAACCCCACCAGCAATGAATTAGTGTCCCTATTTTGCCACATCCCCTCCAGCATTCATTACTTTCCTTTGCTGTCATGTTAGCCAATGTGCTAGGTGTGAGGTGATACCTCAGAGTTGTTTTGATTTGCATCTCTCTGATTATAAGAGATTTAGAACACTTTTTCATGTGCTTATTAATAGTTTTGATTTCTTTATCTGAGAACTGCCTATTCATTTCCCTTGCCCATTTATCAATTGGAGAGAATGGCTTGATTTTTTGTAGAATTGATTTAGCTCTTTGTAAATTTGAGTATTAAACCTTTGTCAGAGGTTTTTATGAAGATTGTTTCCCAATATGTTGCTTCCCTTCTGATTTTAGTTACATTGGTTTTGTTTGTACAAAAGCTTTTTAATTTGATGTAGTCAAAATTATTCATTTTACATTTTGTGACTCTTTCTAAGTCTTGCTTGGTTTTAAAGACTTTCCCTTCCTAAAGGTCTGACATGTATACTATTCTGTGTTTGCCTAATTTACTTATGGTTTCCTTCTTTATGTTCAAGTCATTCAGCCATTCTGAATTTATCTTGGTGTAGGGTGTGAGATGTTGATCCAAACCTAATCTCTCCCACACTGTCTTCCAATTTTCCCAGCAGTTTTTATCGAATTTTTGTCCCAAAAGCTGGGATCTTTGGGTTTATCATATATTGTCTTGCTGAGGTCACTTGCCCCAAATCTATTCCACTGATCCTCCTTTCTGTCTCTTAGCCAGTACCAAATTGTTTTGATGACCACTGCTTTATAATATAGTTTGAGATCTGAGACTGCAAGGCCCCCTTACTTTGTTTTTTTTTTTTTCATTATTTCCCTGGATATACTTGATCCTTTGTTCTTCCAAATGAACTTTGTTATGTTTTTTTCTAAATCAGTGAAGAATTTTTTGGGAAGTTCAATGGATATAGCACTAAATAGATAAATAAGTTTGGGTAGGATGTTCATTTTTATTATATTGGCCCGTCCTACCCATGAAAAGTTAATGTTTTTCCAATTGCTCAAGTCTAGTTTTAGTTATGTGGAGAGTGTTTTGTAGTTGTGTTCATATAGTTCCTGTGTTTGTCTCGGGAGATATATTCCTAGGTATTTTATTTTGTCTAAGGTGATTTTGAATGGGATTTCTCTTTCTAGTTCTTGCTGCTGAGCTGTGTTGGAAATATATAGAAATGATGACTTATGTGGGTTTATTTTGTATCCTGCAACTTTGCTAAAGTTGTTGATTATTTCAATTAGCTTTTTGGTTGAATCTCTAGGATTCTTTAAGTAGACCATCATGTCATCCACAAAGAGTGATAACTTGGCCTCCTCCTTGCCTATTTTAATGCCTTCAATTTCTTTTTCTTCTCTAATTGCTACTGCTAGTGTTTCTAGTACAATGTCAAATAATAGAGGTGATAATGGGCATCCTTGTTTCACTCCTGATCTTACTGGGAATGCATCTAGTTTATCCCCATTGCAGATGATGTTGGTTGATGGTTTTAGATATATACTGTTCATTATTTTTTGGAACGACCCTTCTATTCCTATGCTTTCTAATGTTTTTAATAGGAATGGGTGTTGTATTTTATCAGAGGCTTTTTCTGCGTCTATTGAAATAATCATGTGATTTTTGTTGGTTTGCTTATTGATATGGTCAATTATGTGGATGGTTTTCCTAATATTTAACCAGCACTGCTTCCCTGGTATAAATCCTACTTGATCATGGTGAATGACCCTTCTGATCACTTGCTGGAGTCTTTTTGCTAGTATCCTATTTAAGATTTTCGCATCTATATTCATTAAGGAGATTGGTCTATAGTTTTCTTTCTCTGTTTTTGACCTGCCTGGTTTTGGAATCAGTACCATGTTTGGGTCATAAAAGGAATTTGGTAGAACTCCCTCTTTGCTTATTATGTCAAATAGTTTGTATAGTATTGGGATTAGCTGTTCTTTGAATGTTTGATAGAATTCACTGGTGAATCCATCAGGCCCTGGGGATTTTTTCTTAGGGAGTTTTTTGATGGCCTGTTGGATTTCATTTTCTGATATGGGATTATTTAAGAATTCGATTTCTTCTTCTGTTAGTTGAGGCAGTTTATATTTTTGTATATATTCATCCATATCACCTAGATTGGTATATTTATTGCCATATAATTGGGCAAAGTAATTTTTAATGATTACCTTAATTTCCTCTTCATTGGAGGTGATGTCCCCCTTTTCATCTTTGACGCTGTTAATTTGCTTTTCTTCTTTCCTTTTTTAATTAGATTGACCAGTACTTTGTCTATTTTGTTTTTTTTCAAAGTACCAGCTTCTAGTCTTATTTATTAGTATAATAGTTCTATCACTTTTGATTTTATTAATTTCTCCCTTAATTTTTAGGATCTCTAGTTTGGTTTTCTTCTGGGGGTTTTTAATTTGTTTGCTTTCAAGTTTTTTTATTTGCATTTCCAATTCATTGATCTCTGCCCTCCCTAGTTTGTTAAGATATGCACTCAGGGATATGAATTTTCCTCTGATTACTGCTTTGGCTGTATCCCATAAGGTTTGAAAGGAGGTCTCACCATTTTCATTTTCCTCAACGAAATTATTGTTTCTATGATTTCTTCTCCAACTAACCAATTTTGGAGTATCATATTATTTAATTTCCAATTAATTTTTGATATAGTTCTCCATGTACCCTTCCTGATCACTATTTTTATTGCCTTATGATCTGAAAAGGCTGCATTTATTATTTCTGCTTTTCTGCATTTGTATGCCATATTTCTGTGACCTAGTGTATGGTCAATCTTTGTGAATGTGCTATGTGGTGCTGAGAAGAAGGTGTATTCCTTTTTGTCCCTATTTATTTTTCTCCATATGTCTATTAACTCTAATTTTTCTAAGATTTCATTCACTTCTTTTACCTCTTTCTTATTTATTTTTTATTTGATTTATCTAAATTTGATAGTGGTTGGTTCAAATCTACCTCTAATATAGTTTTACTATTTCCTCCTTCAATTCTCCTAGTTTCTCCATTAGAAATTTGGGCTCTATACTATTTGGTGCATACATGTTGATTAGTGATATTTCCTCATTATCTAAGGTCCCTTTTAACAAAATATATTTACCTTTCCTATCCCTTTTAATCAGGTCTATTTTTGCTTTGGCTTTGTCAGATATCATGATTGCTACTCCTGCCTTCTTTCTATCAGTTGAGGCCCAGAAAGTCTTACTCCATCCTTTAATTCTGACCTTGTTTCATGTGTGTTTCTTGAAGACAACATATGGTAGGGTTTTGGATTCTAATCCATTCTGCTATTTGTCTACGTTTTATGGGTGAGTTCATCCCATTCACATTCAAAGTTATGATTGTCACTTGTGGACTCCCTAGCATTTTGATATCCTCCCCTAATTCTGACCTTTCTTCTTTAGCTATAACCTTTTAAGCCAGTGATTTACTTTAAATCAGTCCCTCTAGTCCCCTCCATTGATATGTTTCCCTTTCTAGCCCCTCCCTTTTTGTCTCCCCCTCCTTCCCTCCCTTTTTGTGTTCCCTCCCCTCCTACCCCCCTTGGTTTTCCCTTCTCTTTTACCCCGTTGGATAAGATAAAATTCAAGATCCCAATGGATCTGGATGCTCTTCCCTCTCAGAGTTGATTTCACTGAGAGTACAGTTTAAGTAAAAACTCTCTTCCTCTCCTTCTTATAGGAGAATTCTTCCCCTCCCCTTCCTATGTGTATCTTTGTGTGAGAAAGATTATTCTATAATTTTTTTTCCCTATTTCTTGGAGTATATCTTAGTACCATCAATGATTTCCCCATCCCTTTTTCTTTCTATCCCCCCCTTCTCCATATATTCTTGATGCCCTAAACATCCCCTATGCATGATTCTTCTTACTACTCTATTTATGCAAACAATTTTTGAGGGTTACACATTACATTTTCCCCACATATTAATATATATAAATTGATATAAATGTAGTCCTTATAGAAGAGAGTTTTAATAAAAGAAAAAGATAACATTTTTCTCCTTTTTCCTTTCCTTCATATTTACCTTTTCATGTTTCTCTTGCTATTTGTGTTTGGATATCAAACTTTCCACAGAACTCTGGTCTTTTCTTTACAAATGTTGGGAAATCTTGTATTTTGTTGAATGCCCATACTTTCCCCTGGAAGTATATAGTCAGTTTTGATGGATAGCTGATTCTTTGTTGAAGACCCAACTCTCTTGCTTTTCTGAATATCATGTTCCATGCCTTAAGGTCGTTCAGAGTGGAAATTGCTAGGTCCTGTGTGACCCTAATTGGTGTTCCTTTATATTTAAATTGTCTTTTTCTGGCTTCTTGTAAGATTTTTTCTTTTGCTTGGAAGCTTTGGAATTTGGCAATTACATTCCTGGGAGTTGTCTTTTGGGGATTTAGTGTAGTGGGTGTTCTGTGAACTCTTTCAATGCATATTTTGTCCCCTTTTTCTAGAATCTCTGGGCAGTTTTCTTTGATGACATCATGTATTATGATATCAAGATTACTGTTTATCTCTGGTTTTTTGGGCAGACCAATGATTCTCAAGTTGTCTCTCCTTCCTCTGTTTTCCAGGTCTGTCACCTTGTCAGTGAGATATTTTATGTTGTCTTCTAATTCTTTAATCTTTTGACTTTGCTTTATTAATTCTTGCTTGTTTGCAAGATTATTATCTTCCAGTTGCCTGATTCTGACCTTTAAAGACTGGTTTTCCTTTTCAGTTTGGTCTGACCTGTTTTTTCGAGGCTTTGAGCTGCTTCTGCAGTTGCATATTCTGGTCTCTCCTATTGCTGAGTTCCTTTTGCATTGTTTCCCATTTTTCCTGCCAGAAGGCTTCCATCTTTTTGATAATTTCTGATTTAAATTCTTCAAGAGTTTGTGGAGAATTGCCATTTCCTTTGGAAGGTTTTGGAGCATTTGTTTGTTTTTCCTCTTCTATCTCCTCTGTATTTTTTATTTTTGCTCCATAAAATGTGTCCAAAGTCACCCCCTTCTTTTTGCTTTTCTTGGTGTTTGGAGGCGTTTGCCCTTCTGTACTGTTTTCCATCTCTATCTGAGTGAGGAGGACTGGCTCTTAGTGTATCTGTCTGATGGTCTGAGGCTTTAGCCCCAGGCAAATTGTCTGTTCTCCACAGCTGCACTGTCTTCCCGGGGAAGCCCAGGGTCTGCCCTCCCCTGCCTGCCGGTGTTTCAGGTGTTACTGCTCTCAGTTCCCTCCAGTTGCTTCTCCGCTGCCTTACTTCCATGCTCTGAGCCTGGCACTCAGACTGGACAACACTGTCCGCAAGGTACCTCAGTGCCTTTGCCGGCCCTGAGGTTTCTGTCCTTTCAGAAGACCCTGCACTCTAATGGGGGAGGGGTCCTGACCTCCCTGAGCTCTGAGGTCTCCTGATAGGATTAAGTTCAGCTGGGTTTGTCTGGATGTTCCCCAAAGCAAAAACCTCTGCTGCTTCCCTGCCCCCCCCCCGAGACTGTCCCAGGTTACTTTCAAGGTGCACCCTTCAGAGCAACCCCTTTGCAGGCCCTGAGGTTTCTGTCCTTTCAGAAGACCCTGCACTATAAGGGGGGAGGGGTCCTGGCCTCCCTGAGCTCCTAGGGCTCCTGATGGGATTAGGTTCAGCTGGGTTGGTCTGGATGTGCCCCGAAGCAAAAACCTCCACTGCCATCTGTGTTGGATGCCAGGAGACTGGCCCAGGTTACTTTTAAGGTATGTCCTTTGGAGCAACCCCTTTGCAGGCCCTGAGGTTTCTGTCCTTTCAGAAGACCCTGTACTCTAAGGGGGGAGGGGTCCTGGCCTCCCTGAGCTCTGAGGGCTCCTGATGGGATTATGTTCAGCTGGGTTGGACCGGATGTGCCCCGAAGCAAAAGCCTCTGGTGAGACTCAGATGGAGGCTCCCCCCCCCCCCCGTTTCTCTCTGTTTTCCTGCTGTCTGTGTTGGATGCCCCCAAGACTGGCTCAGGTTGCTTTCAAGGTGCACCTTTCAGAACAACTGGCCCTGAAGCCCTTTTTCTGGCCCTGATGTTCCCGCTGCTGCCGCGGGCTCAGCGCTCTGGGTTGGGGGAGGGGTCCTGAGACCTTCCTTCTGCCTTCCACTTAGACCCGAGTGATCTAGGATTCTGGCTTTTGGGGGGCGTACCTTTTGATCTGAATCCAGGAGGAGGCTTCTCCGGCTCTGTCCTGTTGTTAAATTTGAATTTCAGTCCCTAGGAACATTCAGTTTGTGATCAGTAAGGAAGGGTTTTCAGAAGTCTGAACTTTTGCTGCCTCTAAGCCACCATCTTGACCGGAAGTCCCTATCCCCAGTATTTCTTGTTGTTCAAATTCTTATATACATCAAGCCCAAGTTCACATACCACCACCTTCATGAGGCAATCTCTGATTTCTTCTGTCTTATAGCCAGAAGTAATCTTTCTCTCCTGTGTGCTCCCACAATTCTCATGAAATCATAGACAAGTGCTCTCATGGAATTTATCACACATTACTTGAATAAGAATCACTTATGTATCTTTCCTATTAGCTTCATACATTTCCCACTAGATAGTAAGTTCCTCGAGGGCACGGGAACATGAGTTACTATTTGCAGGGTTTTATGAAGTGCCTTACACATAACTGACGATCAATAAATACACTTATTGAATGGATTAATTAATTTACATACTTTAGACATAGTGTCACTTTGTTCAACCTGTGGTCCACTCAGACTCTCAGATTTTTATAATTCGACCTATAGCCAAATTTGAGGTATCTTGCAGGTCTTCTGTAACTCAACAATATTTATTGTTTTTTTTTTCTTCATGAGTTGGAAGAAATATACTCTATAATCTTAAATGGCAGTGAATGTTTTGTCAGTTATTAAGAGCATTTTAATTATGTGTTACTGAATTCAAATCATCTTGGATAATGATGCTCCTAACATTTCTCCTGCAAGACTATTCTAGTTCAGTGGGTTTTTTAACATCAATACATTTAGCTCTTAATCTTCCTAAATTTAGCTAAAGACTTCTTTTTTAGCTTAAACATCTGTACACAGAAAGCCAAGTTCAAAGCAAAAGGCCAGCATTTCCTGAGTAATGATGGAAGACTAATGCATAAAAGCTTTCATACTTTGAAACCTGATCTGTTCCGCTAATTCCACATAGGAGAACGCTCTTCATAGGTATACCACATAGATGGCTAGCCCAGAGTTTCATAGCAAAATCATGTCTGGCTTTCTCTTTTGGCTAGTTGATATGAGAGAATCAAATGACCACTTTTACAATACCAGTTTCCCTGATAACCTCATTCTGTGGGTGATTTTTCCATTTAATAAAAATTTAGTCTCCTAAATAGCCAAGTAATAATGCAATATCTTATTTGTTCTGAATTCTTCATTGTCTCTACAACCTCATTCTCAAAATAACAACCAGAAACCACAATGATTTTTTAAAGACCCTTACTTTCCATCTTAGAGTCAATGCTATGTACTTGTTCCAAGGCAGAAGAATGGTAAGGGCTAGGCAATGGGTATCAATGACTTGTCCAGGGTCACACAGTCAGGAAGTGTCTGAGGCCAGATTTGAACCCAAGACCTCTCATTTTTAGACCTGACATTATATCTACTGGGCCACCTAACTGTTCCCTGCAATATTTTTTCAAGAGAGATAAATTATGATCAGCTATATACAAAGACATCACGATCATTAGAACACCAGGGTTCAGATTTTGTCTCTGCCATTTGTTAGTTATTTTCCTGGACCTCAGCTTCCTCATCTTTAATGTGGAGATAATAACCCTCTCACTATCTACATCAGAGGTATCAAACATGCATCCACATGTAGCCCAATCCTTCAGGGTACAACCTGAACCAGATCAAAATGTTATTGGGAAATAGTTAACAAAATAAATAAATATAGTATGAAACAAATAATATTGCAGTTTAAAACTAAGCCAATATGTAGCCCCCAGGGACCCACATGTATGGTTTTGTGACCCCCATTTCTATTTCAGTTTGATGTCGTTGATCTACATCACAAAGCTTTCGGGAGCGAAAATGCCAAAAATCTAAAGTGTAATTGCAATATTAGTTATTGTTACTATTATTGTTGTTATCAGTAGAGACTGTATTATTCATAGATGAACTCTGATTCCAAAATAATGAAGGCAACTGTATGGGGCAATGGAGAGGGCATCAGAAAGACAAGTTCAAATTTGGCCTCAGACACTTAACCATGTTTGCCTCAGTTTCCTTATCTGCAAAATAAGCTGGAAGGAAATGGCAAACCACTCCAGTATCTCTGGCAAGAAAGCCCCCAACGAGGTCACGAGAAATTGGACACAAGTAAAATGACTGCACAATACCAAAATAATGAAAGTTAGTGATTTGAAAATTTGGATCACAGGATCATAAATTTTGAACCAGAAAGAGCCTCAGAGGCCATCAAGGATAGAATTAAAGTTTTGTAGGTAGATAGTTATTTTAAATGATTTGATAAATGACATCTCTATGAGTACATACATACTTGAATCTCACTGTCAGTCCTTTGAAGCAGTACAATTATTTTATCCCCATTGTACAGATTAAGACATTGAGTCTTAATGGACAAATTAATTTGTCCAAGGTCTTATAGCTAGTAAATGTTGGTGTTCTGTCAGTTCAGTCATGTCTGATTGTGACCCCCTTTGGGTTTAAACATTTTTTTAATTTAATTAATTAAGAATATTTTTCCATGGTTACATGATTCATATTCTTTCCTTCCCCTCCTCCCTCCCCCTTCCCATAGCCAATGAGCAATTCAGCTGGGTTTTATATGTATCATTGTTCAAGACCTATTTCTATATTATTAATATTTGCAATAGAGTGATTGTTTAGAGTCTGTATCCCCAGTCATAACTCCATCAAACCATGTTTTTCTTCTGTGTTTCTACTCCCACAGTTCTTTCTCTGGATGTGAATAGCGTTCTTTCTCATAAGTCACTCAGAATTGTCTGGAGTCATTGCTTTGCTGCTAGTAGAGAAGTCAGTTACATTCGATTGTGCCACAGTGTATCAGACTCTGTGTACAATGCTCTTCTGGTTCTGCTCCTTTTGCTCTGTGTCACTTCTTGTAGGTCTTTCCAGTTCACATGGAATTCCTCCAGTTCATTATTCCTTTGAGCACAATAGTATTCCATCATCAACAGATACCACAATTTGTTCAGCCATTGCCCAATCAAAGGCCATCCCCTCATTTTCTAATTTTTTTCCACCACAAAGAGTGCAGCTATAAACATTTTATACATGTAGTTTTCCCTATGATCTCTTTGGGTACAAATCAAACAGTGCTATGGCTGCTATGCCTGGATCAAAGGGCAGGCAATCATTTAAAGACCTTTGGGCATAATTCCAAATTGCCTTCCAGAATGGTTGGATCAATTCACAACTCCACCAGCAATGCATTATTGTCCTAATTATGCCACATCCCCTGTAACATTTATTACTTTTCTTTGCTATCATATTAGTCAATCTGCTAGATGTGAGGTGGTACCTCAGAGTTTATTTTGCATTTCTCTTATTATAAGAGATTTAGAATGCTTTATCATGTGCTTTTGATAGTTTTGATTTCTTTGTCTGAAAATTGCCTATTCATGTCCCTTGCCCATTTCTCAGTTGGGGAATGGCTTGATTTTTTGTACAATTGATTTAGTTCCTTATAAATTTGGGAAATTAAACCTTTGTAAGAGGTTTTTGTTATAAAGATTTTTTTTCCAAATTTGTTGCTTCCCTTCTAATTTTTTTCTAATTTTTTCTAATTTTGGTTGCATTGCTTTTGTTTGTACAAAACCTTTTTTAATTTAATGTAATCAAAATTATTCATTTTGCATTTTGTAATATTCTCTATTTCTTGCTTGGTCTTAAATTCTGTCCTTTCCCATAGATCTGACAAATATAGTATTCTGTGTTCACCTAATTTACTTATAGTTTTCTTCTTTATATTGAAGTCATTTACCCATTCTGAATTTGTCTTGATATAGGGTGTGAGATGATGATTTAAATCTCATCTCTCTCTTACTGTTTGGTTTTTGGCTAATAGTGGATTTTTGTCCCAAAAGCTGGGATCTTTGGGTTTTTCGTATACTTGCTGAGGACATTTACCATTTGGGATTTTCTTGGCAAAGATACTCAAGGGGTTTGCCATTTCCTTGTCCACTTTATTTTACAGATGAAGAAACTGAGACAAACAGGGTTAAGTGACTTTCCCAGGATAATACAACCAGTAAGGGTCTGAGGCCAGATTTCAGCTCAGGAAGATGAGTTTTATTAACGTCAGGCCTGGCACTCTATCCATTATACCATCTAACTGACCATAGTTAGCAAGTGACAGAACTGAAACTTGACCTTAAGCCCTGTTCTGAGTTCAAGTCCAGTGCTTTTTTTGTGGTACTATGGTGACTTTAAAATAATTGTATGAGCAGCAACATGGGGATATAGAAAGAGGCTGTACAGGAATCCAATAGACATAACTTTTCATCACTCTTTTCTGTGTGACAAAATAAATAATTTTACTCCAGTTTCCTCATCTCTCAGATTAGACAGATCATTGTACTACATGATCACAGAGAACCTTCCTAGTCTTGAGGTTACATGATATTTGTATATTTCATGCCAACGATTTCTAGAATCTTTGGATATTTTTCAAAATTAAAGGTTTTCTATATTTCTTTTAGGGAAAGCCTTTCTTACTACCATTCTAAACATTCAGTGACTCATCTCTGTACTAACCCTTTGTTCATACTCTTTCTACTACTCAGAATATCCTTTCCCTTCATCCAGAGCCATAATTAGGAATTTATATGTTTGGGTAAAGCACCCTAAACCACACTCAGAGCATATAGTATATGTCCTTGTATGAGAAGAGAATGGGGGAAACTGAGGTACAGGGACACTGGCCCAAGGCTATTTCTAGTAGGAGGGAGAAACCTGATATAGTCTGCCATCTGATAACTTCCTATTCTGACTAATTATGTTCCTCACTCTATGCTAATGTCTCTTTCTATGCTTCCAAAAAGAATGAAAATACTGTTATTGCTTTCTACCTTTGATTTCTTCCTTGGCACCCTGGTTCGGAGTTCTAGTTGTTCCGCCTAAGTTATGGCTCCTTATCTAACCATGTTATTCCTAGACTATTGTGACCTACCTCCTTTATCTATCATTATATACTTGCTGGGATATGGTAGGTGGATCAGCCTTGAGCAAGGAGTCTTTGGAGCTTTGCCCCTTCATGAGTGTGCCCTTCAATGAAGCAGAGATGGAGCCATGGAAGCATGTTGACTTAAGGACTATGGCAGTGACAAGAAACCAGATTGGAATGTCTGTAGAAGAGTATGGTATTGCCCAGTGGCCACATAACTCAGAACTGTTGGAGAACACAGTTTTTCTAGATGCAAATTGAGTGTCCTTTCCATTATAGCTTTCTATTCCATTAAAAGCCATTATGACTGTTTTATTGACTTGCATTCAACAGAATCAATAAAGCCTCTGCTGAAGTGGGCTGGTTCTTCCTGGACACTGATGTGAGTAAAGCTGTTTCTTTTGGCTTAGTTTTATTGTTTATTTTTATAACCTGTGGTTCAGGTTCTCTAGGACTTGATGGCCTCTCAATAAGAAGTCTGTAAAGATTTAATCTCTAAGAAATGTTTAAAGACTCTGCTCCCCTGCAAATAGTCAGCTTACAAAACAGATGTTGCTAGATAGTTCAGGGGATAGATTGCTAAATGTAGAGTCAGGAACCCCTGAATTTCAGCTGTGTGACCTTGGCCAAATGACTTAACCTCTGTTTGCCTCAGTTTCCTTGAATGTAAAATGGTGATAACAACAGCACCTAACTCCCAACATTGTTGTGAAGATCAAATGAGATATTTGTGAAGCATTTAGTACAGTGGCTGCTTCTCTTCCCTTCTCTTCCCTTTCCTCTAGGAAAACAAATAAGAAGTACATTAAGCACAAGAATAAAATAAGGAAAATATTACCCAGTTACATTCATCCTCTTTTCCTTGACCTCTCTCCCACCTCCAGATTTCAGAACTATTTTTTTTTCTAACTAAAAGGTCTACTTATAAAGTCTGAAGCCCTCATCACTGAAGGGTAGTAGCCCCTTGTGTTGCTTTGTTTATTCTTCTGGAGTCCAGTTCCTGACTCAGTTCTAATGATCATTTCAGTTGATTAGCTCCTGCTAAAACAATGAACAAAGTAGCATGGGATGGCAATAGTCTATTAAATCTAAATGTCCAGGTACAAGGCCCAGAGAAAATCCTTCAGAATATGAAATCAAAAGCAAGATCCTATGGAGGTTGAGGAGCCTCTTACTCTTAGAATTGTCACAAGTCATTCCCCATTCCATGGCCCATATATCCCCCGCAATAATTTTCCTTCTACCAAGTTTTAGCCTTCTAAGTTCTATTCATTTTTATACAATGGAGCCTATGCTCTCAGATAATTTTGATTATGAGATAAGCAGAAATTTTTTTTTCATGCTGATCTTTTGGTGAGTCTTGTTTGCCCTTCAGTGGCCATTTGCATAAAGGCAAACCTTTTCAGAATTGCTTGAGAGAATTCTAGAATCATTAAGTTCTGAAGATCTGTGATTTGGGTGTCTGTTCTCTTGGAATTCCTAGGCAGTTCCTCCATGCTTTGGTGAGCAGTTTAATCAATCAATCAATCAATCAATTGCCGAATTGCCTCCCAAATGTTATCATCTGGTGGTGAAGCTTCTGGTGATGAGCTTCTCTGTATTGAGCTGTATTGAGTGGGATTCCTATAAGAGACATAGAGTTTGTCTCTAGTTCCCACTTCTAAACATTTTAGTTTATAAAATTTGCCAATTTTTTTGTTTAGCAAAGCACTGAAGAACCAAGGTTCTCTAAGACTTGAGTGGGGCTTAGGAAACATATATAGCATACATGATCTAGTGGGAAACACATGACATTTGTTGTCAGAAACTGAGTTCAAACTTCTTGGATAAATCAGTTAATCTCACTCACCCTCTTTTTCCATCTGCAGAATGAGGATAATAACATTTGCAAATTTCACGCAGAGTTTTCATATCCAAATTTAGTTATCTTGTTTACCAAATGGTGTTTCATTGTGCCTTCCCCAAAAGCCTCATGAGAATTTCTACCTGGAGATAAAAGAAGAGCTTCCATGTGATGACAATTTTTAAAACCGAAATAGAAGACTTTAAATTTATTTCCATTATATTTCATTTTATTAAATTCAACCCATTGGATCTATTAAGTAAATCTATAATGATGGAATTGAAGAAGGAAAAAGAAAAAACATTCATCCAATTCAATCAGGGTCACATAGTCCTCCCTACATGTCATATAACCAATAAGTGTCTAAGGCAGTATTTGAACCCACATTTTCCTAACTCATCAATTATACCAATCATCTCATTCTGGTTGCCTTTTTTGGGGGATATTCTTGGACTTATCAACATTCTTCCTAAAATGCACCCAGAACTTATTATTCTCAAGATATCATCTAACCAGTGTGGAGTACAGCAGGACTATAGGCTTCCTAATCCTTGATGCTATGCCATTTTTTACCTCCTAAGATTATGTTGTTTTAATGTTGAGGTACCATCTCACACCTATTAGATTGGTCAATATGCTAGTAAAGGAAAGTGGAAAATTGGGACACTAATGCATTGTTGGTGGAGTTGTGAACTGATCCAACCATTCTGGAGGGCAATTTGGAATTATGCCCAAAGGGCTATAAAACTGTGAATACCCCTTGATCTGGTAATGCCCCTACTGGGTCTGTATCCCAAAGAGATAGTAAAAAGGGGAAAGGACATACTTGTACAAAAATATTTATAGCAGCTCTTTTGTGGTGGAAAAGAATTGGAAATTGAGGGGAGGTCCATCAATTGGGGAATGGCTGGACAAGTTGTGGTACATACTGATCATGGAATATTATTGTGCTATAAGAAATGATAAACAAGATGATTTCAGAAAAGTTGGAAAGATCTGCAGGAACTGATGCAGAGTGAAACAAGGAAGAGCATTGTACATAATAGCAGTAATCCTGGATCATGATTATCTGTGAAAACTTGACTACCCCCAGCAATACAATGATCTGGGACAATGCTTAAAGACGTATGATGGGGAATGCTATCCACTTTCAGAGAAAGACCTGTTGGAGTTGTCTTTCACATCAGTGTATCTTGGGTTTTATTTTGGAGTTTTGGTTATGTATGAGTATGCTCTTACAACTATGACTGATATGGAAGTATGTTTTGCATGATAATAAAAAAGATTACATTATTTTTATTATCTGCCATTGTTGCTTAAGCACTCCCAAAGATCCATGATTTCATTGGGATGGTTACTTCTTCCATCATCCATCAATGTGCATCACAATCCCTATCATATCATAGGAGACAGTCTAATGAATTTTTTTGGCCACAAAACAAAACCATTCCTTGGTGTTCAACCTTTGGTCATGAACTTTACTTAAATAGGGTAGTTCATGGTCAAAAGGCATACTATCTGTGTCTGAGTCCATATTAGACTTTGTTTAAATCCTTGACTTTGTAGGGTCGGACTAAGGTTTTATTCTCCTAGCATAATTTTTTAGAACCTCAGTGTTAGTTTTAAGCCCAGATGAAATATTGGATAGCAAGTCACTATGAGGCTGGATTCGCAAAGAAGGGGAAATGTATGTTTGAGATTGGAGGGTAATACTATGTTCACTACCTTCATTAAATACCATAATCCTTTAAAACGTTACGAAATAATAGGTTGTCTTGATTCTTAATTTCAGGGTTGTAATCTGTTATTTTATACATTGCAAATGTTATGCTTCAGAACATTACATTCTTTCTTTCCATGCCCCATGTATAAATTTGAATGATAAATAATAGTTACAATGCAAATATTAGAATTATATTAATTTTGAGTATTAGAGAATGCTGTGAAGGACAATTTTAACTTAAAATGACATTCTTTTGTAAAAAGACTAATTCATTTGGGGTAGGATATGCATAGTGTTTGGAACATCATAAATATTGAATTAATGCTTGTTGTTTGCTGAAATTTGTTCTTTCCTTTTTCAATTCCATTATTATAGACTTGCTTAAAAAGTTCTTGACAGAAAAAATAAATTAAAAAAGTTCTCAATAGGCTAGAACTCTATTGAATTTAATCATATGAAACTGAAAGAGGATAAATGTAAAATATTATACTTGGGTTCAAAAAATCAATTTCACATGTATAAAGTAGGTAAGGTATAGCTAGATAATACTTATCTGCAAAAAGATTTGAGAATTTTAATGGACTGTTCAAAGCTTAGTGAATAGTTTGTTATTTCATCTAATGGGATCTTAGACTCCATTAAGAGATGCAAAAGAAGTATGATGCCCTGGAGAAATAGGGAGATATTAGTCTGACGATATTCTACTCTGACCAGACCACATGAAGAGTATTATTTTTTGGTTCTGGGCATCATATTTTAGATAGGCTATTGTTATGTTGCAGAGCAATCAAGATTGTAAAGGACCTCAACATAATTCTATATGAAGATGAAGTGAAGGAACTCAGCATGGTTAGCTTGTAAAAGAGAATCCTGAGATGAGATGTGATATATGTCTTATTAAAGTATTTTATGTCTGGAGGAAGGATTAGATTCCTAATGGTATTAGAGGGCAGAAGCAATAGATGGAAGCTTCCAAGAGGAAAATATAGGATGTTTCATGAAAGGAAAAACTTCGTTAACAATCACAGTTATCTCAAAGCAGAATGGGCTGTCCTTGGAGGTAGTCTATTAACTCTCAGTGGAGGTCTTAAAGCAAAGATTGGATAATTACTTGTTGGGATGTTGGAGAGACAATTCCTATTTGGGTGGGTGGCCCCTGACATCCTTCTAACTTTAGGATTCTATTACATTGATCCACCTCTACATTCCTTTAAAAAAAACTGTTAACATTTGTTTTTCTATCACCTTCATTTCTGGATGGAACCTTTCCTACTGTTCTAACCAGTCATCAGCCCTTAAAACAAAGGATGACTAAAGAAAAAATAGTTCAGCAAAACTAGCTGCCCCATGAGCCAAGTCTTACATCCTATGAAGCATCCCCTTCTGTAAAGAAGGAAAGTGCATTTTCTCATATACTTCTATATTTTGCCTCTTTTTTGTATCCCTAGAACTTAGCACAGTGCCTCTTGATACATAGTTGGTGCCTAATCAACAATCCTTGTTTGAAATGTTTATTGATTGTTCTTTCCTTTTACATTGTTGTTGTCATTGTAGGTATTGCTTTCTAAATTCTGCTCATTTTACTTCGTATCGCTTCATATAAGCTCATTCTCATCCAAGTTCTTCATATTCTTTCATGATTCAGGCATGTTCTACTTCTTCCATGTGCTCCAATCAATTTAGCCAGTCTCCATTCCAGGGACATCTATTTTGTTTGTAATACCTTACCTCGCCACTACCAAAAGTGCTATTGTGATTATTTTGGTGCCCAGGGGACCTTTCTTTCTGTCTTTGACTTTCTTGGGGTATGTGTCCAGAAGTGGAATATTTTGTTCATAGGACTGAGGACAAACACTTGATTCACTTTCTTAGCAAAAATAAATCGCTTTTCAGAATGGCCAGACAAATTCATAGCCCTACCCACAATGTATTGATGTGCATGTCTGCTTTCCCACTGGCCCTGGGACATCGACTATTCGAGTCTTCTGTCATTTTTGCTTTGCTGATACCATTTCATTTTGAATAAAGGCACATCCTTCTTTCAGAAAAAATGATGATGTCATCATTTATCTTAGAGTAATTATTGATAAATGAACATAGCCAGAAAGAAACTTCTCTTAGAATCCTTTCCATCTGGACACTGTCTGAAGCTTTGGCTTACCTACACAGTGGCTGAAAGAGTTCTGTTATTTATAATTTAATATTTTGAGAGATTTCATTGTTGTGTGCATAGTTCTTCCCTGCTCCTTAGTATAAGGTATTTTGGACTGTAGCAGACAAAAACAATTACCCAGCAATGAGCTTAACAGAAGGACATTGTTTCATCCTTGGACCACCAGAAGAGCCAAGTTCTGTTTCTGTCTCTGATACCTTTTCCACATGATCCTTGTGTTCTACTCAGGTGGTTGTCAAGAACTCAGGAGAATGTCCATTCCAGAGAGGCAGAGGAGGAGGAGATAGAGACCATGGTCTTGGACAGTTTATACCTTAGCAGAGAGTCAATTCGAAGTCCATGTGGAACAATATGTATGAGGATGTGATAAAAAATGGTAACTATAAGTGCTGAGGGAAACCTAAGTAAGGAACACCTTGGGGGAATTTTGTTAATGCCATTTAAAGGCTCACACAGTAAATCCCTTGCCCAGTGTTGTGAAAGAGTTAATTACAATGCAGTATAAGTTATGCTGGGCAGCTAGGTGGCACAGTAGATAGAGTGCCAGCTCTGAAGGCAGGAAAACTCATCTTCCAGAGTTCCAATCTGGCCTCAGACACTTACTAGTTGGGCAATGCTGAGCAGAAAAATCATTTAACCCTGTTTGCCTCAGTTTCCACATCTGTAAAATGAGCCAGAGAAGGAAATGGCAAATCCCTCCAGTATCTTTGGCAAGAAAACCCCAAATGGGGCCACAAATATTTGGACACGACTCAGATGACTGAATACCAACAGCAAAGAGAATCAAAATGGTTTAAGGTTATTCGTTTACTTTAAGGTCTGATCGGTTATCAGTTGGCATCAGTTTGAAAAATCTTGAGAACATCTGTCTTCCCACCAAACTTGTTTCATGTGCTTTCACTACCAAATAGCCCTCAGTTTTCTATTCTCAACACTAGAGGCCAGTATGAACAAAGGAATCGAGAGTGACTGCTTACTTCCCATGCATAGGATCTCCTTTAACTAGTATCATAGAATTTGAGATTTGATAGAGCATTGGAAACCATGGATTCTGGGAGTGCTTAACCTATGACATGGCTTTTTAGCTATGGAGGGAGAGTCAACAAAACTTGGCAACTGAGTGGATCTGGGGAAATAAAGGAAGAAAAAAGGGTCAAGGATGGTCTGAGGTTAAAAACGTGGGTGACAGGAAATGCCATGTTGCCCTCTGCCAACAGAAAGAGGAATGTTTGGAGGAAAGGGGAATTTAGGAAAGGAGGAAA
Source organism: Monodelphis domestica (assembly GCF_027887165.1). Classification (NCBI taxonomy): domain Eukaryota; kingdom Metazoa; phylum Chordata; class Mammalia; order Didelphimorphia; family Didelphidae; genus Monodelphis; species Monodelphis domestica. The sequence goes on from NC_077232.1 coordinate 231,393,172, forward strand.
TGAGTTTCATTTTGAATGAACCAAGTTTGAGATATTGATATGATGCAAGTTCAACAGCTAATTAGTAATGTGAGGCTAGAGATTAGGGGAGAAACTGTTGGATATTTTGAGCTGGAGGTTGACTTTCTAAGGACAGCAGCTAATGAAATCACTAAGAGAAACAATAGAGAAAAGAGAAGAGGACCCAGAACAAAGGTTTTGGAGTTATTGATGGCTTTAAAAAACCCTCACTTTATGCTTAGAATCAATCCCAAGTACTAGTTTCAAGACAGAAGAGTGGTAAGGGCTAGGTGGATGGGAGTTAAGTGTCATACAGGGTCAGGGTCATACAGCTAGGAACTATCTGAGGGCAGATAAGAACCCAGGATCTTCTTCTCTATGTCTGGCTCTCCAACCACTGAGCAACATAGCTTCCCCAGTTATTAACAGTTAATAGATGGGTTTCATAGGTTTTGGTAACTTTCAGAGAAATATCTGAGATATTCTACCATGCCTAAGATTATAAGAATAGTAGAAAGAAAAATGGATTTGGAATCAAGAGATCTCAATTCCTCAAATTCGCTAAACGTCATTTTCCGATTTGTAAAATGGAGACAACAATACTATGGCATTTTATTTTGGTGCTGCTTCCCTTAACATGAAAAGGGAAGCTTGTTATAGGTGGTTCCAGTCAAGGAGACTTTGAGCAATTCAAAGTGATGTGTCTGAGGCAGGCACCAGGTGGCACTCCTGCTTACTCTTATACCTTCTTGTAAACTTTGTAGCTTCTAGAGTTTGCATCCAAGGAATCATTATTAGTGTTTATTATTTAATGACAATATTAAAATGATAATTGCTTCAATTATCTTGGCTAGTGTTCACTTCTTATAGTAATTCTCATTCTCTGCCCCTCCACCTTCTCTTTTCTTCTCTCTCTCTCTCTCTTTCTCTCTCTCGCTTTCACTCTCTGTCTGTCTGTCTGTCTCTGTCTCTCTGGGCTATTTCCTATTACTGTTATCATTATGTTTAAATATTATTATGAATGAATAAATGCAAAAATATTTATTAAGCATCTACGTTGTGACACAAATGCAAATTCCCGGCAGTTAAGGATCTCATGTTTTAATGATGGAGACCATACACAAAGAGGGCAGTCATAATCAGAGAAGGGATTTTGATTTGTTAAAGTTCCAAAGGTATTGAATGGAAGAATAGGGCAGACAATGGGCACATCTTCTCCAGCCATTGGTAGTGTCAGTCTAATCCCAATTCTTGGAATAAGAAGTGGAGGAAGAGTACAAATATGGAAGCCAATCAGAAAATGATAGCTGTGAAGGTGAAAGTACATTGTCCCAGGGAGAACAGATTGGTTTTGTTCCTTCTAGTCTTGCTTTCTAGTATTTCAATTTAAAGAGTTAAGTAGTAACAGTGGAATGAATGCTGTATTTTCCATTCAGCCATTTGGGAATTCTTTAGGCACTGATAAGAAACTCCAGCTTGCCCAGTAATTTAAATGGTGTAGGATGTTGCCCAATTTGTTTTACTTTCTAAATAAGTACTTGCCAAATCTTTCCACCACTGCCCTGAGAATTTATTTTATATATTTGTTTTGTTTCCCCCCTTCAACAAATGATTAGGACATATGTTGGGCTGTGATTGGGTCTTCATTGGCCATGCTCCTCTTATGGTTGGGTGCCAATAACTGACTGGCTCCTCAGTCCCATTTAAGCACTTAACAATGATTAGTTTTAACTAGGATATTTACATTGCAATTTCTTGGCAATAAATATTTATTTCAATTACATGTTAATATTTGCAATCTGTAAATTTTTACAAAGTATTTATTATACAATATTTGCAATCAATATTTTGTAAATATTTTATAATTTGCAAAGAAATGTGAATTTAATTAAATATGTATATGTACACACATACATATGTATGTATATATTTTAGTAAGAACAAAAGTACAAACATTCCCCTATCTCCCAGGACATTGTGGGATCATATTCTCCCCTATACCACCTTGGTCTCTGGAAAGAGCAGGCTGCTCTTAACAGGATGCCTACGTCAGATTGGTCCTGCCAACTTCATGCCTAGATGAGACATGACTTCTTGCTTAGTCCTGAACTTAGTCCTGAGGGACTCTTTTTGCTCTTCTGGGAAGATGCTGAGGTAGATATAAAATGTGGAGGCTTGGACACTAAGATATCCCTTTCCACCTAAAATTAAAGAAAAGACACCAAATCAGGCCAAGATGCCAGGACTGTATTAACAGAGCGTTTTGGCCTCTAAGAGGAGAGGACCCAACACCTTCCTTTATGGTATTTTCTCTCATTGGACACCTTGAGCAAAGGAATCACTCTAAGATCAGAGTAGCTAGAGACTAGGCTGAGACTGTCCCCTGCTTTTTATCCCAATTCTGGCTATATAGCCAATCAAAAAGGGATTCTCCTAATTACATGATTAGCAAACTAGAACCAGTGACTGCTTGCCTATGAATGCTCTTCAGTGTCTCCATTTCTTGTCATCAGGAATCTCCTGGAAGAAGGTTCCTCAGTTTCTCCAGGTAAAGATTCCATTGATATGATTTACTCATATCTTGTAGTTATTTACGTTGTCTTTGTACTTGTCTTCTATGCTGATGTGCAATTTATTCTGTACAGACCTTGTTTGTACAGATTTGTTTGTCTGTGGTCTATCATTGTATTTAAACATGTAGTTTATCATTATGTGAAATCAGGAGCTTCTTGAGGGCAGGGATTGATTATCTTTTGCTTTTTTTGTATCCTTTGCACTTAGGAAAATCCTTAACTCATAATAGTCACTTGATAAATATTGATTGATTGACTTGGAAGGCCAGCACAACCCTTGTGAAGATTTTAGGTGAGTGTGTTAAAGAGTGGCAAAACTGATGTTAGAAAAGGCTGATAAATTTGCAGGCACACAGTTATAATGGCCTGGCTTTTCCTCTTCTCTTTGAAAGGTATATTGTTGAACCTCTAGGTGGGGACTATCTGTCAGGAGCTCATGCAGTATATGTTTGCATGAAGATTTTGGGTGACCTATGGTTTTGTCCTGGATTGTTAGGAAAAGGGAATACAGACTGATTCTGAAAAAAGTTGAGATTTCCTGGAAGTTTGGCTATAGTACTCTCTAATTAAGTCTGACTACACACAAACCATTGCCACATGATTTTTAAAAAAAATTTTATTTTCAGATCTGAATTCTCTCTCTCCTGCCTTCCCTTACCACCCACTAAGATGGTAAGAAAAACAAAACCTGTTACAAAGACAGTCAAGGAAAAAAAGTTTCTATATTAGCTACGTCCAAAAATAATTTTTAAAAGCTTCAGCTTGTACTTCAACACTTGAGTCCAACACTTCTTGGTTGGGATGTGGGTAGAATGTTTCATGAGTCTTCTGGTATTCTTGATTGTTTCCATTTTGTTGATCAGAGTTCTCAAGTCTTTCAAAGATATCTATCTTTATAGTTGTATTGTTACTGTATAAATTAGCCTCCTGGTTCTGTGCTCTTTACTTTGCGTCAGTTCACATAAGTCTTACTAGTTTTTTTTCTGGGGCAATTAGGTGCAGTGGATAGAATGCCAGGCTTGGAGTCAAAATGGTCTATCTGAGATGAAATCTGGCTTCAGACACTTACTAGGTGTATAATCCTGTGCAAATCACTTAACCCTGTTTGCCTCAGTTCCTCATCTGTAAAATGAGCTGGAGAAGGAAATGGCGAACCACTCTACTACAAGAAAATCCCAAATGGGGTCATATAGAGTTGACAGTGACTGAAAATAGACTGAACAACAAAAACAATTTTTGAAACCATCCCCTTCATTATTTCTTATATAACATTCCATCATGTCTATATACCATGACTTTGTTAGCCATTCCCCAATTTATGGGCATTTCCAATCCTTTGTCACTCTGAAAAAAACTTAGAGAAGAATTTTTTCCCTCTGGGTTGTTTTTCTTTTTCTTTGATTTCTTTGGGGGTATAGACTTAGTAGTGGTATTTCTGGGTCAAAGAATAAGTACAATTTAATAGCTTTTTTCATGGAAATCTTCAGTAAAAGCTGAATTTAATGTCTTCTTAAAATAATTGCAGATTGCTTTCTAGACTGACTGGACCAGTTCACAACTCTACTAACAGTGTATTAATAAACCTATTTTCCTACATTCTTTCTAGCATTTGTCATTTTTCTTTCTTTTTGTCAGCTTTGCCAATATGATGAGAGTGAGGTAGAGTCTTAGAATTGTTTGAGTTGTTTTAATTTTCAATTATCTAATTATTAGTCACTTATAACATTTCTTTATATGACTATTGATAGCTTGGATTCCTTCTTCTGAAGACTTACTATGCATATCCTTTGACTGTTTATCATCTCCATCACTTGTGAAGATTGTGTGGCAGTAGACATCTTTGTGATAAAACTGTCAACTAAGTTAGCCATTAAAGTAGTTTATTAGATTTGAAAAGCAAGTATAGAATGAGGACAGCTAGTTATATCTTTTGAAAAAAATATATATATACTTTGGGGGCAGTGCAGTGACTTAGTGGATAAAGTGCCAGGCCTGGAGACAGGGGGATCTGGGTTCAAATGTGACCTCAGATACTTCCTAGCTATGGGACTCTGGACCAGTCCCTTAATCCAAATCGCCAGTTCTTACCACTCTTCTGTGTTGGAACCAGCACTTAGGATTGATTATAAGACAGAAGGTAAGGGTTTAAAAAGAAAAGAAAAGGAACTATATATACTTTGTGCATGAACATGGGTCAACTTGATTAGGTAAGAAATACAAGTGAATCAAGAACTATGGACCTTTTTGGAAGTCTCCTTTTGAGAGCTTATTGGATCAACAGCTTTCATCCCCCAAAGAAGGGTGCAATACAATTCTAAAGTATCATCTGGTCTTGCTTTAATTTACTCTCCTATAAGGGTAAATGAGAATATATAGAGAGGTTATGCATAACCATATTTTCTTGTTTTTTTTAATAAAGTAATTTCAGAGGTGCTTTCAAAGGGGAAAATGTGGATGCCAAAAGACATTTTGTCATTCATTCCTGAAAGCATTGTAGCTTTGTACTGTTCATATGCATCTAATTTTCCCTATAAGTAAAGTTATTCAAACAGACAGTAATAGGATCATAGAATCCACTTGATCTTTTTATCCTCGTTATAGCAGTTTTTAACATATGTAACTTTGTGTCAGGCTGGCAGAGCTTCTGAGAACCTGGGGTCACCTGTGTACCATGAGGAGGTATCCGAGTAGGACTCTAGTGGAGGTATCTCATTAGGCATTAAATAAATTATAAATGACATATTTCTCTGTATGTAGCTCCTTCTATCATTTTGTTTTAGCTCCTGCTCCAACAGGAAAACCATCCAGATATATAAATCAAGTTACTTTATAATTGTATGCATTTCTTAAAATATGCTAAGTGGATGTGCACAGAGTTTGGTTAACCTGTAGGAGTAAAGATTGAAAGAATAGTCATCTTACTTCAAATCAGTTTCTTTTTTCCTCCTTTATTTTTCTCTTTCCTTCTTTTTTTTCCCCTTGGAAACTGGGGAGATCCATCTTTCCCAGATGAGAAGTACAGCTGTCCCTCTGCCGATTGGCAAAGGAGCTTTGGCAGGCTCCATTTTCCATCTGGGACTGGCTTACTCCTTAGGCTGACTGATGGTCCTCTACTCCTCAGTGGCTTCATATTGGTGCCATATTTAGTTTATGTCTGATGAGCATCGCTCTCTACAGCCCCAAATTCCAGAGCTCAAAGTATCCACTTCCCTCAATCTTCCCAGGGGTAGACATCACAGGTGTGTACCATCCACCCAATAGGACACTGTTTCCCATTGGCTCACTCTAGTGCTTTTTGTTCACTATTTCTTCAGTAAATGTTAGTTAGGTTTTTGGTTCCTGCCTATGAGGTTTCACATCAATGGATATCTAATTTTAAAGTCTCCTTCTTATTTGTTTTCTTCTTTAGGGTTGAGACAATCTCTCACAAATGGTGATTACATTGGCAAGAGGATATTAGGTTTGATCTCGTTTGGGAAAGTCACATAATTCTTTCAGTTATCACAAATTAGTCCCTGCTGCCAAAACCGATCTCCTTAAAGTCAATGTTCCAAGGAAACCAAAAATCACAGACTACCACCATCTCAGATGTCTCAAGATTAAAAGTAGCCCAAAGGTCATGGGGATCTTTACTGTGGCATTGATTTTTAAAATGATGGGGGGGGGGGCTGCTAGGTGACTCAGTAGATTGAGAGTCAGGCTTAGAGATGGGAGGGCCTGGGTTCAAATGTGGCCTCAGACATTTCCTAACTATGTGGCCTTGGGCAAGTCACTTGGCCCCCATTGTCTAGCTATTACTGCTCTTCTGCCTTAGAACCAATATTTAGTATTGATTTTAAGATAGAAGGTAATGGTTTAAAAAAAAAAAGGAAAAATGGCAGCATAGTATATTGGACAGAGTTAGGAAGACCTAGATTCAAATCTTGCCTGTTATCCATATTAGCTGTGTGACCCTGGGCAAGACTGTGTCTTCTTTCTTTCTGTTCCCATCACCTAGCATAGAGCCTGGTACACAGTAGATGCTCAATAAATTCTCAATGACTGACTGACTTTCTAATATTCTAGACAATGCTCTAAGACTCTGAAGCCATAGTAGTTCCTGGTCTTCATTAATCAAGGGCATTTCTTCCCTGGCTCTTCTCTACCCCATAAAAACCACAATTCTGGGTCCTATCTCTTTCCTCCTGCCAAGAGTGATGGAAAAAAGCATTGTTAAGAACCAGAAATGGCATTGGTTCCCTGTTGTGTGAATGAGATCCATGGCTGGGCAGGCAGAATAATACCTTGGCACAACAAAGATATTAAAAGAAATGGAGGTAGGCTTTTGGAATGTTGGATGAGTATTCTGTAGAAAATGTAGGAAACAACCAAATCTAACAATGACAACAATAATGATTGCCAGTATTTCTATAGCACTTCAAGGCAAAATGATTTAAGTGTCTTGTCTGATTTAATCCTCACAACAACCCTATGAGGTTGGTACTATTATATCCATTTTACAGATGAGGAAACTGAGGCTAATAAGTACAGTGTTACTGGATAGTCATCTTGCCTCCAAATCTAGCATGATCCACTTAGAAGCATGTAAGGTTGTTGTTGTTCAGACATTTTTCAGTCTTGCCCAACTCTTTGTGATCCCCTTTTGGGTTTTCTTGGCAGAGATATTGAAGTGATTTGTCATTTTCTTCTTCAATTTATTTTACAGATGAGAAAACTGAGGCAACCAGGGTTAAGTAACTTGCCCAAGGTCACACAGCCAGCTTTGAACTCAAGTATATCCCTTATCACTTTTTTGCCTTGAAACCAATACATACTGTTGATTCTAAAATGGATTCTAAGATGTTTAAAAAATAAAAAAAGCACATAGTTCTTGTTTATTTTTATACATTTGTTTATATTTTATACACTTCCTAGGATGTAGTATGAGTACTTTCCCCTGGTTGAAGAAAGAAAACTGGTACTTTTTAGCTGAAGTGCAGGCATGAAGGAGGGAACAGGGGAAAACATTTACTTTTCCCAGTGACCAGCTCTTTTGGGAGACTATTCTAGAACTTGGCTTTGTGTCTTGGAAGATGAAGGGTGAACAGCATTTTAAGTATAGCCTACTAAAATTAGACCACTAGTCATGACCTCCTAAATGGTCAAATTCAAAGACTCTACTTGGTCTTACTGATATAGGCGTCCCTTCTCTGATGCAGGTCACATCCTGTGTCACTTTTGTCCTTATCCTTCCATAAGTTCACTGTAGAGTGTAGAGGCATCAGGGTCCTCAGAGCCTTCTTCACTTTCTCCTGACATTCTGAGGGTACGAGTGGAGCCCTTTGGGTGTCCCCTTACTACACTACTAATTTATCTTCCTTTTCTAATAAAAATGTCATTTAAAATTAACTATCTGATTTTATTTTTTTCCTAGGAAAGGAAAATTCCATGTTCTCAGGAACAAATGTATTCTTTGGTCTCATGGGTCTCCCTCCCCACCCACATCGCTTCATGTCAAAACAAGTTATGCACAAGAGTTGAAAGGGATGTAGAAAGAGAAAAGGATATAATTAAAAGCAAAAATGTATATGAATTAAACCCAGCATTAAATAATGAAATTTTAATTATCAGTTGGAAGGAACTATTAATTGCAGTCCTTCCTTCACCCGCTTGCCTCCCTTCCAACCCCTTACACCTGTCCTTAGCCCATCCTCTGGAGAGTCTTAGAATTTCTCTGATTTAAAGTTTGTGGGAGTAGATGGAAGCATTGGATTTAGCATGATGGCTTTAGCCAGTTCTAAAGAATTCAAGGGCACGTTTTCTAGTCTGAGGAAGCTGAGATTTAAGTGGTTACCTTCCAGTAAGTGGTGCAGGTCATTAGTTAGCCAATATTGGAGCTTGAGGTCCCATGATTCTTTAGTTCAGAACTGGGATGATGGTGGTGGAAATGGAAAATACAGAAATTATGTTCTGGACATTTTTTAAGGTAGTTTATAATTTAATTTTGAATTGTACTACCAGTCCTTTCTTCTATTACTTACTTTGTTTCATTCCACCATTTATTTTCTTCACCTAGCCAGATCAGCCCTAAAAATAACTAAAAGGGGTAGAGCACTTATTGAGGTACATCTGAGATATTGGAGGAGTAACATCCATTAGGTGAGTCTCTTTTGTGAAGCCATTGCAAGACCCTTATGATGCTTAACAAACGTCTTTAGAATATTTAAAAATAGAGTTGTGAAGAACAGTTGCAAAGAGTTGGAAGGTAAAAGCATTTTTTAAAATTGCATTTATATTTATAGAGATTAATAATACCCATGTAGGTAAGCGTGAGTACAAAGAGTACTCTAATTGTAAGTAGGAAGGTAGTTAAAAGATTTAAATGTACTGAATCTTTTTCTACCAGTGCAAAGAGAGCATATTGTTCACCTTTTGGGAAAGCATCGACTATTTTACATGAATGGACTGCCCGTTAGAATACATTAAGAGAATATTGAAATGTAGGGATATTATTACTAAAAAAGAGTGAGCTTTTATAGCATCCCTGAGTGTCAAGGCCATCTGCCTTCCTTGCCTGACAGTCATGCTGAGCTGTCTCAAAATCCAAGTCCATAACTTGGAACTAGCTCATATTTCTTTAGTTCCACAGTGAGTAAAGAAACATCTTGGAGAAATAAACTAACACCTATGGAATTATTACTGTTATTTTGCTCACCCAAATTGACATTATACTTGAAATTCATTGATGGAATTATTCAAGACTTTTTTATGATGGAATTAAGTGAGCCACCAAAGTTACACTGAGAATAAGTCAGCAAAACAAATGTGTTGATGCCATCTTTGGTAGGCAGAAGAAAAAAACCTTTAATGGCTTAGGTGTCAGAGTCTCCCTCCTGATAAAAGGAACTCAAGTCACTTTGGAAGCTTCTCTATCCTATTTTTCTGCTCCCATCCACATGAATCCTGGGAATGCAAACATCTGGTTCATTTTCCTTCCTCACCCAGATGGAATTGAGAAATAACTATGTTTGGCTCCTTTTTTGCCCCACTTCAGTGGTATCTAGGAATGCCAGTACCTTATATTTCCTCCAAAAGTGGCCAGTGGCTCTCAAGCTAGTCAGGAATTAAACATAGAACAGATTTTATTTACACAACAAAGTAATGGCCCATATCCAAACTCATAGAGCCAAAAAGACCCTACATTCTAATCCCCGTTATCCTTATGCCCTCCCCCTCCTCCTGAAGAAAAGGCAATCTGACCCACTTTAAAGATTTGGAATCAATGAACCTGGGTTTAAACCCTGCCTCTGGTACCTCTTGCTTTGGTACCTGTGTGAGTTAGAGGATCTAACTCTGTTGGATGAGTTCTTTGGTCTTTCTGGTTCTCTAGCTGTAAAATGAGGAGTTTGTATCCAAAAGGTCCCTTCTAGCTCCCAATCTTATTACTCTTGTTGTATTCTGCCTTAAATTTTCATCCTACTTGTGAGAGGGTCCAAAGATTCTCAAATGATCTCCCCTTAACCTGTGGTCAGTTGTTTGTTTTTTATTTTTTAAAAACCCTTTCTTTCCATCCTGGAATCAATTGATTCCAAGTCAGAAAAATAATAAGGGCTAGACAATGGGGTTAAATGACTTGTCCAGGATCACCCGGTTGGGAAGTGTCTGAGGTCAAATTTGAAACCAGGACCTCTCAATTCTTTATCCACTGAGCCACCTAGCTGCCCCCAGCAAGTTTTTTTTTTAAATATCTTTTATTTTCTTCTTTTTCTCAATCTTTTTATCTTATTCCAATATTTTTGTTGTCTCATGAAGCTATGGATTTTCGTTTAGTCTATTCTATTTTTTCAGGAAGTCCATTCCTTGGTTAGGTTTCTCACTTTCTCTTCTGTTACTTATTTTTCTTTAGTTATGCTTTTCCTCCTTCCTCCCTCCTCTCTCCCTCCCCACTAATCCACTCATGAACTGAGTCTTACTGCTGATAAACATAGAAACTTTGACTTCCATGATCTGGGCAAGTTTACCCCTCTTTAGGTATCTTGGTAGTTTCCCTTTTGGGGACTCACCATATAGGTGCCAGACAATGCAGACAATAGATCAATTTTAGCTCTCTTGTAACTCAGAACTCCTGAGTTTGAGCAAGGCAAGCCATCCATCTCAGCTTCTCTCAGTAGCAAGGATTCACAGGCATGGACCACTCTCTCTCTCTGGCTATTTTTAAATCTCTTGTATCATTTCTGCCGGGCATTCTCGTAGTGCTTGCAGAAATTCCATTTTTATTCTTTGATTCTGCTTGCAGTTCTTATGGAATTACTGTCATTGAGCACATCTTTAGATTTTCACCAGTATTTGTTTCTGGTTAGTGTTTTCTTTGAATTACTCATTTCTGAAGCTTTTGGTCCTAACTGGGGGCTTTGGGCCAGGCTCATGCCCTGACTTCCTGCTGTACTTTTGGGTAGGATATTGGGATATATTTGATCTCCTTGTTGGTCCTTGGGTTGGCCTCTGTCTCTTTGGATCTTTGATGTTCAGAGCACTGGTTTTTCATGGATTTTGAACATCATAACATATCGGTAGTCGCAGGTTACTAGTAGCTGTCTGCTGTTACTTGGGTATTTCCAAGCACCCTACCCTGGAGCTCTCTGACCACATGCTAGGACTTCCTCAGATGAGCTCGCCACTCTTTTTGCCTTCAAACACAGAGCTTCATCCTTGGCTTGGTCATGGTGAAAGGCTACCCTGTGCTCGTATTGGTTTTGCTGGAGGGATCTCACTGCCTAATTTTTATTAGCTTCTGACTATGTCAGGAGACAAAAACTGGGGTTTTGACGTTTCTGGAGTCAAAGAAGTAATTCATTGTTGTTTATGATTGGAATTCCCTGTCATTTTTCAGTCTAATATGAATATCAGGTTTTGCTGGAGTTGACAAATGGGAACTGGGTGGTCCTCTTCCTGTTCAGTCATCTTGACAGGAAGTAACCTCTTACTTTCCATTAATAACTGAGTTGGGGTGAATTTTGATATGTGCCCCTTCTTTCTCAGATTCTGGGTAGGTTCATTCAGCAACTCTCTGAGTTTTGAGATTTGTGAAGGTGTTCTTACTCCTTTATTCTTTGCTGTTCTCCAGGGTGGTTGGATTGAGCCATGAAAATTAACAAGTTCCAAAAGCGCTGGGACTATAAAAGGAGGGGAAAGAGTTGCAGGTCATTACCCCAATGATTCTTGCCATCAAGTAGGACTGTAGGAGCTTATTTTCTGGATTGGAAATTACTATTTAAAAAAAAGCCCTTAACTTCTCTCTTAGAATCAATACTGTGTACTGCTTCTAAAGCAGAAGAGGCATAAGGGCTATGCAATGGGGATTAAGTGACTTGTCCAGGGTCACACAGCTGGGAAGTGTCTGAGGCCAGATTTGAACCCAGGACCTCCTGTCTCTAGACCTGACTCTCAATCCACTGAGCCACCTAGCTTCCCCGTGGAAATTACTATTGTGGGTTGGCAACCTTGAGGGGAATTTGAGTAAAAAATATGAGTAGAATTATTTAAAGTTTCATTTGGAGTAGAAATAGATTGAATTTGATAGCTGATAATCAAATCCAAATAAAAATGTGGGTTAATGAGATAGGGAGTAGGAACCCCTGGGCAACTTTTGGTAAAAGTCTCAGGTTTTGGGAAAAGCCCAACAACTATTTGTAAAAGCCTCATCTGTTCACTGACCAGCCATGACTCCAGAGGACTGAGTTGGAAAACATTCTAATCCATCTCTTCATAGAAGGTGCCTGTTTGACTTCTGTGAAATAAGGATGGTGCTTCTCTTTTTTAACTTGGGGAAAAAGATGGTTTTGGAGAGAAAGACATTTAAAAAAAACTCAAACCTAGCCCCAATATTTTTGTGGTTAATACTTAGCAAAGTGTTATGATAGTATGGAAAGGATGCGAACCTGATGGAGCCCAAGGACCTCAGTTGCAGTCTTAGCTTTACTACCAACTAGCTGTGTGACCTTGGTAATGCCACTTGCCTCTTTGTGTCCTCGATTTTTTCATTTATAAATTGAAGGTTTAGATTAGATCTGGAATTCTTAACTTGAGGGTCTGTGGATAGATTTCAGAGGGCTGATGAACTTGGATTAGAAAAAAAAATTTCCTTTAACCTCTTAATTAATTGAAGGTTAGTATTTCCTTAAATTCTGATTAAAAAAAAATCCCACAGTATTTTGAGAAAGGACCCAGAGACTTTACCACACTGCCTAGTGGTCCATGACACACAAAAAAAACATTTAAGAACCCTAGACTAGACTGACCTTTTGGGGGGGGGCATGGGGCAGGGTAGATATAATTTCAGTGGTATGGGAAAACTCCTGGTAAGGAAACTCCCTCTCCCTTTGTAACTTAGTATCTACTCTGCAAGACTACAGTTTTTGAGAATTCATGGGATGGGAGAAGAGGAGAAAGATATGGGAGGTTAAATGACTTACCTAAGGTCACATGGACAGTGTGTATAAGAGACAGGACTTGAACTCAGATCTTTCTGATTGAAGCCAGCTTTCTTTTCATTAGGCAACACTGCCTGTTGAACAACATTATCTTCATGTCTCTTCTAGCTTTAAAATTCTTTGATGTGACGCTCTGCTTTACGTACTCTCCAATTAAATGCTCATTGAATAAAGTTATGATGGGCTTGACTAAAGAAGTTCAATGTTGTACTAATATCAGAGTTTCAGTAGTGATTTGCATTCTGACTTTCCTGATTTCTTGAGTCTAGTTACAAAGCAGAAGGATTCAAGTAAGAGAGAGAATGTGACTTGTCTTAAACTTGCCTTGCCAAATCTATCTCCTTATAATAAAAAATAACCCTTTACATATTCTATCCTGTTTCATCCTCACAAATGTTTTGTGAGGTAAGTCCTATTATGATTCCCATTTTACAGATGTGGAGACTGAAGTCATGCAACTCTCCCAGCACTATATGGCTGCTAGATATCTAGGGCAGTATTTGAATTCCTCTTCCTGACATTCTACCACCCAGCTGTAAATTACAAAAAGTAAATATTTGTGAATTGAAGAGAAGTCCATGTTTCTCTCTTATTTGTAAAGGAAACACTGCTTGGAAAGGGTTATTTGAAACAAGATTTATTTGTTCCTTTTAAAACAAAGTTGCCAAAATTAAAAAAGATAAATCACTAAAAGTTTTTACTGGTCTTCAACTTTGAACAAAGGAACTTTTTAAAGAGGTTCCCCAGCTTAATACTGAGGGGGGTTTTTAGTTCCTAATTAAAAATTGAATTATAAAACATTTGTCAGTCACTCTTCTTAACTTTAGATTTTAGTGAGGATGCAATACTATTGAAAAAATAGTGATTTAGTAATCAATAGATATTCATTAAGTACCTACTATGTACCAGATCCTGTGAAGAATGAAAAGTTCTTTGGTAACATCAATCAGCTGCAGGACCTGTTTGGGATGTGAGCTGAGGATACTTTTTTTTTTAATCACAGCATGAGGCACAGTATTCTTTGTCATACAAATGTAATCAGAAGGCTTTCATTTTAAAACATATTTCCTCCACCTCTTTTCAACATTTCCTAACTACGTGCCCATTTTTTTATCCCAGAATCTAGCCAGCATCCTCAAAAGCCCTAACTTTCCCTCTTCTGGAGTTCCTTTTTTTTTTTTAAACCCAAAACTTCTTTCTCACATTTTCTCCTCTATGTCACTTATACTGAAAAAATAATTTCCTTAAGATCCTTTTAAGGACTTTATAAGTAAAAGCACCCCGGTGATATTTCTCCTCGGTAATGGAGTCAGCATTCCCTCAACTCAACTGGTTGACTTCTTTATGAAGACATTTTGTTTAAAATGCTGTGGATGTATATAGAAAACCTAATTCTGGGGACAAATTATGTTTTCTTCTACTGTCTCTTCTATAATCAGTGTTCTCATGAAATGTTTCATCTTTCTGTCTAAGCTAAAAAAAGTCATGTGGTTTTTGAGAGATCCATGTTGTCATTCATTTAAGGGAAAGTTTATACTGTCAACGTAAGTTTATGCTTGTTGGGATTCTCAAATGTAAATCTCCGATAATGAGAAGGAAGAGACGACATTATAAAGTAGCTGTTAGGGTGGAATTATCTCCTCCTTTTGGCTGCCTTACTGTTTTGCCCAAATCTAATGCTGGGGTCAGTTGAATATTTTGGGAGTTGGAAAATGCCTTTAGAAAAACACAAGTTGATGCCAGATCAACAAATCTGTATACTCTTTGGACTCTTCTTGATAATTTGGTATTTGGAGGTCACTGAAACCAAACTGAACTGTTTTACTGTGATGTGAAATTTACATTCTTGTTCTTTTATGGATTTCACATAGACTTTACATATTGAAAATCTCAATTGGGTTTTGAGCTGACTGTGAACCTCATATAGTTGCCTGCCTTTTCTTGCCCTATTTTGTGGATCCTTTTGGTTCTTAAACTTTCAAAAAGAAGACTGGTTTCAAGAGAATTCTTGTTTCAAGGGCTCCCCAAAAGAGAAATTTTCAGTAGAAAATTAAGCTATCACTTGCTATGAGATATGTAAGGTGAGTCACTTAACAGCTTCCCTTTTTTTCCTTCTAAAATGACTGTGAGTGATTTATCCTTGCTGGAGATTGTGGGTGGAATATTAATATAATAATGTAATTAATGACATTGCTTTGAATTATTTAGGTCCAGTTCTTAGATAGATTTGTCTTTTCAAAATGGTGCTTCCTCCTGTACCAGAGAAGAGAAACCTAATACATTTGTTTCCCAATGATCTCGGACCTAAGTTCTTCATTGAGTTTCTCATATTCATTGATGTGCATGTGGAGAGTGACACATGCCTGCGTTTGGTAATGAAGTTATTCTTGGACTATTCTTGGACTACTCAAAAAGATGGTTCATACTTGTAATATGGTGCTCCCATTTGTAATAATTGCTATTTTATGTTTAATCTTCAATGTTCTTGGTAATGATTAACTTTTTAAAGAAGGGTTGAAAGAGGAATTAATTTTCGGCATTAATTATCATTTTTCCTGCTTAATCATAGTACAGACAGGAGATAGGAAGAGCTGAACAGGTTACATCCTTATGCCAATGATAGAATTATCCTCAGGCTGAAAATCCAACCACACCCTTCATCTAAAGAGGAGTCTTAGATTTCAGTATTAAAAAAATGTTGCCTGGTGTTAACATTTCTCATATACACCCCCCCCCCCCTTTTCTCCCCTGCTGCTACCAGCACTCTGAGGCAGATGCTCATCCCCTCACACCAAGAATATTGCTCTCTCTGCCTCAAGGCTCTTCTACTGGAGCCCATATTCCACTCCACTATGGAAGTGATTTCCCTCCTCCCCCCAAAACAGAAGAGTTACAAAGGCTAGGTAAACAGGATTAAGTGATGTGCCCAGGATCACACAGATAGGAAGTGGCTGAGGCCAGATTTGAATACAGGTCCTTCTGACTCCTGGCCTGGCATTCTATCCACTGTGCTACCTTGCTATCCCTCCTTTTTAAATATAATATTTTATTTTCCTGATTACATGCAAAAATAATTTTAACATAAATTTTCTGAAATTTTGAGTTTCAAATTCTACCTTCCTCCCCTCTCTGCTTTCTGAGAAAATAAGCAACATGATCTACATAATACTTGTGTGATCATGCAAAACATTTCCATATTGATTGTTCTGTGGAAGAAGACATATAAAAAACATGAAGGAAATAAAATGAAAAATAATATTCTTGAATCTGCATTCAGATTCCATCAGTTCTTTCTTTTGGGTAGGTAGCATTTTTCATCAGTAGCCTGCTAGAGTTTTCTTAGATCATTATATTGCCATGTTTTCCCCAAGGGAGTCAAAGTTTAAAAACAAACAAAAACTTTGGTAAATTTAATTTTTTCAATGAAGATTTCCATTCGGTTTCACTTTCCCTTGCTTTCACTAAGAAAAAGAAAGCCCAAATCCTTGTAACAAATATGTGTCATCAAGCAAAATACATTCCCACACTGACCATGTCCAAAAACTCTAATCCGTTTGCACCCTGAACCCATCACTTCTCTTATAGGACATGGGCAGCATGTTTGATCATTGGTCCTCTGGAAACCTCAATGGTTGCTCATTGAGTTCATAACAAACTTTTTTGAGTCAAATGCTTTTTAAAAACAATGAGCCAACAACAAAAACTAAGGGACTTTGTATCTCCACACTTTTTATTTGTCCTTGAAGATGTTTCCATCTTCTATGGTGAAGGAAGATGCCTACCATAGAGTGTTACTTATGCAAGCTTTTTAATTCCTTCCTATATTATCATCAAAGTTATCCTTAATAGATGTGTAGCTCAGTCTCATAAAGATTTTATAAAGATGAGAAAGTGGGTTGGTACTTAGCTGGGTCTTCTTGATCATCATTTTATAACAGAATTTGTCACTTTTTTTCTTTAATTCCTCAGTATCTTCCCTTCTTTCAGAATCTTGGAAATTCATTCCTTGATACTTCCATTGTATGTTTTTTTAAACCTTTACCTTCATCTTAGAATCAATGCTGTGTATTGTTTCCAAGGCAGAAAAGTGGTAAGGGCTAGGCAATGGGGGTCAAGAGACTTGCCCAATGTGGCATATTTTAGGAAGTGTCTGAGTCCAGACATGAGCTCGGTTCTCTATCCACTGAGTCACCTGGCTGCCCCACTTTCATTGTGTTTTGAAGGAACAGACAGGAACCCTTTTTTTTTTTAACTTTCAAAAGTGACTTGCCAAATGCAAAGGACTTTCCAGGCTCAAATCCAATGGCTACAAGGGATGAGTCTTGGTAGCTCCCATAGAGAGAGGCAAAACTAAATTAAAGCTAAGGCATTTCCTCTTAGTCCTGGCAGCTAAATTGTAATCCTATTTCATGATCTAAAATACAAGCAATCCCAGACCCTGGAAATTCTAAAATGAGCATGTCTTAGTTGTTATACTTTTCCGGTGGCTTTTCAAGGACAGTTGATGGCGGTGTGGAAGCTGTGCTGGGTAAATTCCGAGCCTGGCCCAGTAGGTGCCTAATGACTTCAGTGTGGGTTTTTAATCTCCTGCCCAAAGAGTTATCTTACTTGCCCAGACAAGCTGTTCCCCACTACAGGAGGGTGTGGGAAAATTAACACTGTCAGAACGAGAGGCAGGGAAAAAGGAGGGGTGGGGGGGTGAAGTTTGAAATGAATTACCTTAATATTTAATTTAGTGCAGCCCTGCAGAGGTCCAACTTTAAATCTCTGTAGTGTGTAAGGAGAGTCCAGCGCCGTTCCAAAAAGGAGAAAAGAAAACAGAATTGAAGAAATATACAGAGCACAGCTATCTTTAATGTTTGAATTAACTATTGGGAAACCCGAAACACCAAATGTAATAAAATGTTGACATCAGTTTCATTCAGCATACAGTAACTCTGGTGTATAAGGACATCTTTGGCACCAAAGGAAATCCAGAGAATAAAAGCAGCAGTCATCAGAATTTGAAGGAACCCACTGATTATTTCCATCTGTACATTTTACAGACCCCTTGCAAAAACCCGAAACCCAGGATTCAAGCTGGAGAGTAAGTATGTTGAACCATGGAATATGCTCTGTTGTTAGAGAGAGAAATCCAAAGTAAATGGGCATAAATCCTTTTTTTTGAAAAGTTTTAAATTATGACAATTGTTTTCTTATGACCAAAAGTCTTATGTTAAAAATGTCATTATGTTTGAATAATTGGCTGATTTTTATGCCTCATGAAATATGTTGCTAAAGACTATGAGTGTATTTCTTTTCCATATAGTCACGATTTCTTTCTGAATGATATTTTATTTTCAAATTAACAGCCCTGGACTTTTGAATTGTTTTTATTGTTATTCTGCACCTAGAGAATGGTTGCATGCCTGACTTGCAATAGGCATAAGCTACTTTTTAAGTGGTCTTTTTGGGAAGAACTTCATTTGGGTCAAAGAAACATAAATGACTAAAGTATGAATTTGAAACCATACCACTGTTTCCTCCTAAATGAGCTTTCCTTTTTTTTTCTTCAAATTTAAATTATATTGTATCTTTAGTAGCCAGCTGATATATTGTTGTCACTTAATTGAAGCCAAGGAGAGGGAGATGCACCTCTGTAGAACTTGGACTGATGCATTTATCTGTCCTGAGCAGGGACATTCTGATAAACACAAATTAAATATTGGCATGCTAGATATCGTATACAATTGACTGATTTCATAGTGTGGTCAAACAGCTATGTTTCCCCAGATTTTCAGGAGAGTTATTGGGCTTGACATAGGGAAGGAATGCTGTGATCAGTCTTTAGGGAGAAAACTGAAAGCATCAGTTATTTGTAGATGTATTTTAAATGTTTTCTTTCACTCTTTTAAAAAGAAAATTTATGGAATTTTGTCATCTAGAGTCTTAGGGTCAGAGTGGAAAAGTTTTGTTTGTAGAGAACACAGATTCCTGTGCTAGTGGCATCATTGGTAGTTTGTGCCTGGTGCATAATAACTGATTGATTCACCTTTATTAGAGGTGAATTTCTCTGTAGTTCGTGATTTGATGGCTAATCGAAATGGACCAACATGTTGAATAGTGTAACTGGAGATAAAAATGGGACTAATATGGGACTTTTTGATAAAGTGTTTCCCATCTTCTATTCTAGAAAAATGTAAGTCTTCTCAAGGAAGAAATGAAAATGCTGTAGCATTAGAAATACAATTTGGTAGAAATATTATTTTAAACCAAAATAGCAACTAATGGCAGATTGCAAAAGTCAGACAATTATCAATTCTCATTAAGATTTTTTTTATCCAGCACATATGGAAGATTGTTTATAAACAGCTTTTTAAAAATGTGCATGCAAATTTAGGATAATATTTGGCAATAGTTGGCCAACTTGGCATTGCCAAGAGCCTCCATCCTTTATACTTGTTTGGAATAGTTTCTTGGATGGGATCTATACTGTGTATGAGATTTGCTCTTTTCCTGCTAGCCCTGCAAACTTAATGGCTCTCAAGAAACTCTTTCCTTTCTTGTAACCTCTAAAATCCACAGAATAATTCACTACAGAAGAAAGATTTGTAACTCTGAAGTTGGTGGGAGGTTGGGAATCTTAGAATTCCCTCTCAGGCCAGTCAGACATTAAGGTTAGCAAACTGGCAGTAGTTTGAATGCTTCGGTATATTTATATTTGTAATTAAAGCATCTGTTTGACTCTCTGGAACTGCACTTGGTGCTAATCTCAGAATAGCACTTTTCATTTCAATTACTTAATGATTCAGATTTCCCCCTTTTATTTGTTACTCCCTGGGAATAAGTTAGACATGTTGAAAAGTTACATTAGTGCTTTTGATCACTGGGGTCCTATTTGGTGAATTAATGCTTCAGTCCATTAAATGGGGCCCTAATGGCCCACAGCACTTAATCCAACTTGCCAGAATGTCCTTCTTGAGCAAACTAGCTCGTGGGTATTAGAGAATCTGGCTCCATATTTATGGAGTACATTAATGGTTGTATCCATAAAAGATATGCTATGGGAATCTAGACCAGGGTCAGTTGAAGAAGTTCATTCAATTGCCTCAGTAGATAATCTGGGTCAGTTTTCAGTGTAGGGGTTGGTTTGGAGTTCTGGGAGAATTCTCCAGAGGTGCTGATTTGCCCCAGATCTCCTGGGAGCATCTTAACTAACTGTGGTAGTGGATGCCTCAGGGTTTTAATGCAGACCTGAGTTCATAGGGTCTGCCAGACATCTAGAACCAGCTCATCTGAAGATCGGGCATTCTTGGGCTGGTTGGCTGCCAAATTGGGTCTACCCCAGTCTCTATTCAGACTGGAAGTTAGTGATAAGGCTGCCCCAGGGTTCAAGCTCTGGAATTCACTGGTGAGGAGTAGCCACTTTGTGCTAATTACTCCTGCTTAATTGTAGTTAATAGTGGGGTGATGAATGTGAAACTAGCTGGCATGAATTCTGTGGCATCTTACAGATGAGACGAGAATGGAGTATTTTAGCCATTAGGGAAAAAAGTGAAGTTCTAAAGTCATAGTAGAAAAAATAGTTTGTCTTTTTAGATGGAGCATGGTTGCATGTATTAAAAGTGCATTGCTGTCTACAGCTGATTCTGCGCAGTCAAGTCGTGGGACATGATATCATAGGTACGATGTTACCTTGCCCTCTGGAATTTAGCTAAGCCATGTGCTCAAAGCAACTAAGTGGCACAGGGGATGGGGTGCCCAGCCCAGAATCAGGAAAACTCCTCTTCCTGAAGGTTCAAATCTGGCCTCAGAAACTTCCTAGATGTGTGACTCTGGTCAAGTCATTGAATCCTGTTTGCCTCAGTTTCCTCATCTATAAAATGAGCTGCAGGAGGAAATGACAAACCACTGCAATAACTTTGCCAAGAAACCCCATAAAGAGTCATGAAGAGTTGGACATAACTGAATAACAACTGTGCTCAGTATTTGGAATGGGGAGAGAAAAAAAGGGAAAATACATAGCAAAGAAACAGACAGCATACTTTTTACCCTCAGAGTTTATAATCAAAATGGAAAACTAGAATAATATAAAACTTTAGTACAAGAGAATATATATCTATATATATCTTTAGGAAAAGGAAAACTCTTACCTTTTGTCTTAGAATCAATACTGTGTGTTGTTTCCAAGGCAGAAGATTGATCAGGACTAGGCAATGGGAGGTAAGTGACTGGCCCAGGGTCACACAGCTAGGAAATGTCTGGGGCCAGATTTGAACCCAGGATCTCTTGTCTCTAAGCTTAGCTCTCAATCCACTGAACCTTTTAAATGCTCCCACCATGTTTTCTCAATTTTATAATATTTTACAATATAATTTGTCATTTTTTCTTTAATTACTCAATATTTTTTCCTACTTCCAGTTTCTTGGAAATGCATTCCTTCATACTATAATTATATGTGTGTTTTTTTTAACCCTAATGTTCCATCTTAGAATCAATGCTACATTTTGGTTTGAAGGCAGAAGCTTGGTAAAGGCTAGGAAAAGGGGGTTAAGTGACTTGCCCAAGGTCATCCAGCTACGAAGTGTCTGAGGACAAACCTGGATCCAGGACCTCCCCTCTTTAGGCATGGCTCTC
Organism: Monodelphis domestica; assembly: GCF_027887165.1. NCBI lineage: Eukaryota > Metazoa > Chordata > Mammalia > Didelphimorphia > Didelphidae > Monodelphis > Monodelphis domestica. The sequence continues at coordinate 231,414,830 of NC_077232.1, forward strand.
AATCCACTGAGCCACCTAGATTCCTTCTACCACTTGGCTATTCTCTGACATCTAGTTTCCCCCTCTTTGTATAGCCTTCTTCCCAGTGCTATAAACATATTCAGATCTTGCCTACCTTCATTTGACCCTGTTTGCTCCATTCTTTTTGATATCGAATTTCTTTGCAATCTCATGTCTGCTACCAAGGTGCTTTCTCCAATGTTACTACTACTTTCCTAATTGGTTACCACAAAAGCTTTTCCTCAATTCTCTTTGTCTATACAGTTTTGGGTGTATTGGCTTCTTGAGTGCACTACTGCTCTCTTCTTGAGACGTTCTCCTCCATTGCCTTGTGTGGTGCCTCAGGACCTTGGTTTTCCTCTTCCTGTCCCTCAATGCTTCTCTTTCTTGGTCAGCCTCCTTTAATTCTCTTTTTGTTCAGTTGTGTCTGACTCTTTGGAGGTATCTTGGCAGAAATCCTGGATTGGTTTTCCAGATGAGGAACTGAGGCAATCACAGTGCTCTTATCCATGCGCCACCTAGCTGCCCCATTTTTTTGTTTTTAATTTTCTCACCCTTGAAATGTGAAAACATATTCATTAGCACAGGGATTCTTAACATGTGTACATGTGTATGTGTATGATGGACTCCTTTACTAGTCTGGAGCAGCCTATGGACCTTTTCTCAGAGTGTTTTTAAATACATAAAATAAAATACGTGTGATTAAAAGGAAATGAATTATATTGAAATAGTTATGAAATGATAAAAAAAAAAAAAACTAGTTCACAGGGCTATATTAATTACCCGGGCCTCAAAACTCAGCCCTAGTTCCTCAGATATTTTGCTGCTAAAGAAACACAAACATTAGTGTGCAATCTCTTCTGCTTAATAGTTTCCCACATTTGTATCTTTAGAACCAGTCTGTTTTCCGAGTGTTATATTCCCTCATTTCTGTCTGCTAGATGTTTCTACTTGGATCGAATCATGCCAGACTCAACATGTCTCAAAACGAACCCATCAACAATCCCCCCAAAGCAGGTCCTCCTGCAGATTGTATTTCTGTCAGTGTGCCACCTCTCCTGGAGGCAGCTAGGTGGCACAGTAGGTACAGTCTACTGTACTCACAGATGAGTACAGAAGACTCATCTTTCCTCATCTGCAAAATGAGTTGGAAAGAAATGACAAGTCACTCCAGTTTCTTTGTCCAGAAAACCCCAAATGGAATTTTAAATAGTCAGACAATTGAGCAATAACAAAATTCCTCCCCCAATTCCTGTGGTTCAAAACTTTGGAGAAATCTTTGACTTCTTTCTCAGCTTCTAAAATTCACCTTGCACCAAGATCTGTTTTTTTCTTCCTTCAAATGAAAGCTTTCTCCCCAATTAATAAGCATTCCCCACCCCCACTTCTCTTATCTCTCCCTTAAGTCAGTGGAAAAGAAAAACCTTTGTAATAAATATGCACCCTCAATCTAGCCAAATTCCCTTATCAGCTATGTCTAAAACCATCCATCTCATTCTGCATAATCTATCACTTCTCTTTCTTAGGAAGGGGAGTAGTATCCTTCATCATCTCATTTCATACTCATCTACTCATAGCATACAATTGTGTTCTCTTTAATGTCACTGGAGTTCAGTCATTTTTTTGGGTCATATCTGACTCTTCACGACTCTATTTAGAATTTTCTCGACAGATACTGAAATGGTTTGTCATTTCCTTCTCCAACTCATTTGACAGAAGAGGAAACTGAGGTAAGCATGATTAAGTGACTTGCCTAGGGTCAGACAGCTAGTAAAAATGTCTGAGGCCAGATCTGAACTCAGGAAGATGAGTCTTCCCGACTTCAAATTTGGCACCACCTAGCTTTGAAATAGTCTTATAGATTTAAAGATGGAGGGGACCTTGGATACCACTGAATGAAAACACCTTTTATATATGAAGAAATCAAGGTTAAATCATTTGCTCAGGGTCCCATAACTAGTGAGTATATGGGGCAAAATTCAAACTTGAGTTTGTTTCAAAGTATCATTTTTGCTTTGTATCCCAATTTTAATGCTTATTATAGATTGTTATAAATGTTCATTTCTCTTCTTACATCCGTCCCACTAGATTGTAAACTCCTTGTTGGTAAGGGACTGACCATAAAATTCTCAATGGAAAGAGCCCATCTAGCATAGATCGCCTTGTATCTGAGCAGGAATCTTCTGCAGCCTCTTCTTTGAAGATGCCTACTGATGAAGCTATCAAAGCATCTCAAGGACATTACACTTTACTTTGTAGGTGGTTTTCTTTCGGTTGAAATTTGCCTTCCTGAAACTTATTCCTAGTTTTTGACTGTTACAGAGAAGCAAAAGATGATCAGCTCCTCTTCATTTGTCTTTACAATCTGTTCCTGTACCACAATCGGACTTGCCATTCCTGTCTCATTTGTTTTCAGTCCTATGTGAAGGCAAAAGAGTGATCATTCTACATATACCTTTTAATGTTGGCTCAGAATGCATGAAGAGATCATGCCGTGAGTCAAATGGATTGTGTAGTCCACTGGAGCAGGCAGGTCCTTGTCACATAAGTTGGGCTTTAACCATTTTGCTTTCAGACTGTAACTGGACAATTGATTAAGATAAACAACAATGGCCAGGAGTGAGAACTCATATTTATCTTTCCACACTTCATTTCATTAGATTTAGCCAATTTTTCTAGGCTGTTGAGTTCTTTTGGATGCTGAGTTTTCCATCTGACCAGTGGTATCTGGTAAATGTTAACAGCTGTCTCTGAGCATAATTTTAGGCTTAATCTGCATCATTAACATTTTTTCTCCATTTTCCAAAATCTGACTTTGGACAATCAACAGAACAATAAATCAAGCTCCTATTTATAGTGTTTATTGATTTCTGAGGTATAAATGCACACGATGAAAATTTAACATTCAGGGATCTGACTGCAGCTGGCTTGAGGACTCTCCTGCATCTGTCATAGTAACAATGTACTGCAACTTTCTGAGAACTGTGATTTTCATAAGCATTTCATCTATGCCTTCATCCTATCCTTGAAAATGTTGAGCAGCACAACATGGACCTCTTTGGCATTCCAGGTTCGCTAGATCACTTCTTCTCCACTCTTTGGGTTTGGTCATTCAGCCAGTTACAAATCCAGCCAACTATTCTATCATCCTTCTTGAAGAGCTCCATCTTGTTTTGTGTGAACATGAGAGACTTTGTCAGATGGCTGGCCGAAATTCAGCTAGATTTTGTCTGTGACATTGTACAGATCTACCTGGTTAGTTAGAATATCACTCTCTCCCCCAGTCCCCTCCCCGCCTCCGCCTCCTCCAGCCAAACAAAACAGGAAATAAAATTACTTTGGCATGGCCAGCTCTTATCTATCATTGCTTCCTTCTTCTGATGGCTGGGCCCCTCAGATCACCTCTTTCTCTCCCTCCTTCCCTGCCCTTACCTTTATTCATCCTTTTAATGTGTTTCTCCAAAGAACCTTCATAAATGTTTTCTGAGCATGATCAAATGAGAGAATCTCTGTAAAGCTTATAACATGTGTTTGTGTCAGAAATCAAGAAAAATGGGCTTTTCCAGGGATCAAACAAGGCAACCAGTAAGGCAGTCCAAAGGGCAAAGCCAGAAATCAATTAGGTCCAGCGATTAGAAAAAGAGATCTGAGTTCAGGCTTCCCCCTCCTCTTCTGAGGACAATTGAAAGAAGTGCCTGGGTTCAACTAATTATGTTTTGCTTTAGACTCAAGGTAACATTTTGTTGTTGTTGTTGGTAGCCTAGGCCTACCTAGCCTGTCCCCCTTTATAGTCAGAGGAACTTGGGGTGGGCTGGGGTTTCAATCACTGCTTGCAACCTTAAGGTAGGGGTTGGAGTACAAATTCTATTTTTTAAGTTAATAGAATAGAAAGCCCAGGAACCAAAGACTTCCTGGTATGGCCTAGTGGCTGTGGTCCAGCAAGGCTTTATACCTAAGTTTAGAATTCTCTCTCTCTCTCTCCCCTCCCTACATCTTTGTTTGTTTGTTTGTTTCCTTCCTTCTCTCCTTCTCTCCTTCTCTCTTCCTCTCTTCCTCTCTCTCTCTCTCTCTCTCTCTCTCTCTCTCTCTCTCTCTCTCTCTCTCTCTCTCTCTCTCTCTCCCTTCCTTCCTTCCTTCCTTCCTTCCTTCCTTCCTTCCTTCCTTCCTTCCTTCCTTCCTTCCTTCCTTCCTTCCTTCCTTCCTTCCTTCCTTCCTTCCTTCCTTCCTTCCTTCCTTCCTTCCTTCCTTCCTTCCTTCCTTCCTTCCTTCCTTCCTTCCTTCCTTCCTTCCTTCCTTCCTTCCTTCCTTCCTTTCTCCTTACCATCTCTTAGAATAAATAATAAGTATTGGTTCCAAGGCAGAAAAGCAATAAGTACTAGGCGATGAGGTTTAAGTGACTTGCCCAGGGTCACAGAGCAAGGAATTGTCTGGGGCCAAATTTAAACAGAGGACCTCCTATCTCTAAACCTGGCTTTCTATTCACTGAACCACCTAAGCTGCCTCCTTTTAAAAAAATTATTTATTTGATTTACTTTATTTTTGGCTTGGAATATTTTTAAGGAGACTATTCAAAAGTTGTCCTAAAGCTCTGAACACATTTCTAAGGCTCTGGATGGAAGACTTTACCCAATATAGGGAATAAAATGATCTAGAAGCAAAAATGTTCTTCATTTTTGGACTTGGCTAGTGTGTGAATTTATTTTACTCTATGATAAGAATTTTCTCTGTCTTTAGTGGACAGAGGAGGTGAAAGAGTGAGAATATAAATTTTTGTTTGTCATAAAAACAAAAAGTTTAAAAAATAAATGTTCATATTTTATAAGTTGAACACTAAGTAAAATTTAAAAAGGGCGTCACCTAGGTGGCTTAATGGATTGAGAGACAGGAGATCTTAGATTCAAATCTTATCTCAGATACTTCCTAGCTTTATGACCCTGGGCAAGTCATTTAATCTCCATTGCCCTAGCCCATACCACTCTTCTGCCTTGGAACTAATATACAATATTGATTCTAAAATAGAAGATAAGGTTGTTGTTTTTTTAAAGCTAGATAAAAAAGTATCATAGGATTACCTAATCACACTCTTTAATTTTATTGCTGGAAAATGGAGATTTTAAGAATTCATATGACTTGCCCAAGGTCACATAGCTAGTGACGTAAATGCAGATCTCCTGACTCAGTTGAACATTTTCCCCCACACTTCATTTTCCTTGTTAGGCTTAAAAAAAAAAGTCGAAGAAAAGAGTTGACAAGTTGATTTTCATTTTCCTCTTCTCCAAAGTGTGAAAAATCCTGATATACTTTAAAGGGAGCATTTAAAAATGTATCAGGACTTGTAAAGAAGATCAGGGTTATTTGTTATATGCTAATTAGAAAGTATTATAGTGTGAGAAACTGGAAACTTGGCAGAAGATGCTATTCTGAGTAACTTGAGAGAACTTCAAAGAGAGGCAAAAAGCACGTTCTTTATATTTATTTGATAATGTGTAGCTGCCATCAAATTTCTGATGGGGTCTGACACCTTTATAATAAACTACACAGAAACTGGGGGAATCTGTCAAACATATGGAAGAGAAAGCAAACAATTACATTTCCATCTGAGTTTCCTTAGGTGTAACTTAGGGCCCTTCCAGTAAACCTTGGCTGCCAAATTTCCTCCTTGTAGAAACTTGTCGGGGCCACCATCAGTAGTTTAGAGAGAGATTTTCTTTTGGCAGCCGTGTTAATCATTCCAAGGTGACCCTTTATTTAGAGAAACAAATCCTTTTCAGTTGTTACAGAGCATCAATCCAACTATTCAAGCAGTTACTTCAACAACAATAGCCCCAACCCCTTCTGAACCTCATTTTCTCACTGTTAAATGCTATTTATCTTCCTCAAATCTCCCACCTCAAAGTTCTGCTGAAGAATGGTGGTTCTCTAATATTGAATACTATAGAACAAAGTCTAGAGGTTGACTGAACCCAGTGGCCAAGGCCATTCATGTCAGAGTCCATCGGGACCTATGGAAGAGAGACATAGGCTCTGAGGGAATTTACCTCAATCTAATTTATTGATGTTTAAATAAAAGCTACATTGAGGATATATGCCACTCTGATTTCTGCACTGACTGTCTCCCATACCGGTAAAGCTCTCTGCCATCTCTGCCTTTTGGAATCTCTGGTTTCCTTCAAGACTCGATTCGAGTACAACTGCTAAGGGACCAACCATTCCTGGTCCTCCAGATGCTCTTGCCTTCCCATTGTAAAAATTAAAATTAATGCTACAATAATTTAAAATATTTTATTTTAAGAGATTTATTAATGATCATTGGAAGTAAAGGAATAAAAAGGTAACAAAATAAATAAAAAACACGTGCCCATGACTAATCTACCTGTTCAAACAGCTTGCTCTACCAATGTCACAACCCAGGAAGGAGAGAGAGCTAGCCACGGAAGACCACCCTATTTATTCTCCTGTCTATGTCAGCATGTACCGACAGGAAGTCAGTGGCTCCTGGGAATAGTAGTTTTTAGGGTAACAGATTTCTAATTACACACCATCCAAGGCCACATGGTATCACATTCACTTGTATCTTACATATGTGTATATGTATTCATGTATCCTTCCTTTTCCACTATAACATTCCTTTTTCCTCATTCCTCATTTGTATAGATGAGGAAAACTGAGACCCAAAGAGATGAAATCTTATATTAGAATGTCAACTGATGGCAGCAATTATTTTGATTCTATTTTTGTATTACCGAGCTCTTAACACAGTGTCTACTTATATATAATAAGTACTTAAATGTTATTTCATTGATGGATGTGAAGTGCATCTAGAAGTTGGCCAGTTCTGCTAATACTGTCGACTGATTAAGTGGTTTACAAAAGGAGTCTTCACTCATTTTTAGCCATCCAAATGGTCCTCTGAAGCAATGATTAGATTTGGAGGTAAAGGATCTGGATTCAACCCTGCTGGTTCTTAACTATGTGATGTTAGGCAAGATTTCATCTCTTTGGATCTCAGTTTTCCTCATTTGTAAAAATGAGGAATGGGGAAAAAGGAATATATTATAGTAGAAAACATCAGGCTCTGAAGTCTTCTTATATTGACTCCCCTTATATTCTACAAGTTTTCTTCTTCTTCCCCACACACATTACCCCTCCCATCTCTGTATTGGCCTGACTGTCAACCAACCATCCCATTCCTCCCATACCAGTAATGTTCTTCACCTTCACCTCAGTTTTCTGGGCTTCCTTAGAAACTCAAATCCAATCTCATCCTCAGTTAGAGACCTTTCCAGATCTTTCCCCCCCCCCCAATACCAGGTGCCAATGCCTGTCTCTGTCTCTTCTCCATATATTTTGTTCCTCCTTAGTTATTTTCATATTTGTCTTTCTCAGAAGAATGTGAGTTTCTTGAAGACTGGGAGTATCTTTGCCTTTCTTTGTATTCCTAACTCTTAGCACGAAGTAAGTAAATGCTTGTCAATTGACTGGATGTCTGACAAACTCTTCTGCTCTAATGTTTTAGACCACCTACAACCTCCTACAAGATTACTTTTCCGGCCTTATTTCTTCCCTCCACACACTCTGTGATCCAATCAAATTCCATGAGTCACAAATTCATTCTCCAATATACTGCCAGCACCAGAGTTTACTTGTGGGTAGTGAGAGTATTAGTGAGTATCTCAGGCTCTTGTTTGTGTTTACTGTCACCTCCTTCTGCCTCTCTCTGCCAGTTCAAAGCTTCCCCCTCCTTTAATGCCCTTTACAAAGAGCATCTCCTTCAGGAAACCACTCTGTCATTGCAGGGGAAGGAGAGTGTCTCTGGATCTGAAGCTGGAAGGACCTTAGAATTCACCAAGGCTAAATCTGCATTTTACAAATATGGCCCTTGCTTGCTCAGCCTAACTGTGGAAGGATGGAAGGTGCTTTACTTTCTACTATTCCTCTTGCGAGCTGCTCTTATTTCAGCTCATCTGTGTGTGTGCAACTAGAATATTAATACTATTTTTTCTTCCCTTTCCCCCTCAATTGCACCTTAAAAAAAAAAAAAACCTTATCTTCCATCTTAGAATGAGTATGTATTATTGATTTTAAGGCAGAAGAGAAGTAAGGGCTACACAATGAGAGTGAAATGACTTGCCCAGGGTCACACCTAGGAAGTGTCTGAGGTCAGATTTGAACCCAGATCCTCTCATCTTTAGGTCAAGTTCTCTGTCCAATGAGCCACTGAGTTGCACCTAATATTTTTTAAAACCTTATTTTCTGTCTTGATAACAACTCTAGGGTAGAAGGACAAGGACTAGACAAACAGGGCTAAGTGACTTGCCCAGGGACACAATTAGGAAGTATCTGAGGCTAGATTTTAACCCAAATCCTCCCAAATCTAGTCCTAGTTCTTTATCTACAGTGCTACCCAGCTGCCCCTAAATTTCATCTTTTTTAAAACCATGGTAACAGATTTGGCTCTCAAGCCAATCCAACTCAATAAGGTCTTTATTAAATGTTTGTTTTAAGCAAGATATCTCCCAAGTCTCCATCCTGGGTCCTCTTCTTTTGTCTCCTTATACTGTTTCACTAGTGATACCATCAGGTGCCATAAAGTCAATTAGCATATTCATGTAGATGGTTCTCAGATCTATTTATCCAGCTACAATCTGCCTCTTGATCTTTAGACCCTTTTCTCCAGCCTCCTATTGGATATCTTAATCTTAATGTTCAACACTAAACATTATTTTTCCCTTCATGCCTCCCTTTTTTGTTTTTGTTTTTTTCCTAGAGAACCACAATCTTCTCAGTCACCCAGGCTCACAACCTCATTTCCATACTACTAATTCCTCATTTTAAATCTCTTGTCAAGTCCCATCCATTAGTAATAATGCTAATAGCCTATTAAAAATTGCAGAAATAGAGGGACAGTTGGGTGGTTCATTGGATTGAGAGCCAGGCATAGAGACGAGAGATCCTAGGTACAAATTTGACCTCAGATGTTTCCTACCCGTGTGACCCTAATCAAGTCACTTAACCTTCAGATCCTAGCCTTTATCAATCTTCTACCTTGAAACCAGTACACAGTATTGATTATAAAATGGAAGGTAAGGGTTTAAAAAAGTAATTGTAGTAATAATTAGCAATAATACTAACAATACCAACTCCCTCCTCTGCTTCTGCCTCCACCTGGTGCAAGCTCTTATCACCTTATCCCTAGACTTAATTATAATAGCCTCATGGTTAATCTCTTTTGCCTCAAAGATCATCCTCCATTCAACTGTCAGATTAATTTTCCTAAAGGCAAGTTTAGTCATCTCATTCCCCTATTCAGTCTAGAAACCATCTCAAGGGCCCAAAATTCTAATCTGTTTAGAATATAAGCTTCTTCAGGTCAGGAATGGTTTTACTCTTTTTTTTTTTTGGTCAAGTCCTAGGTACACAGTGAGTGCTTAATATTAAATTTTGTTTGGGAGCTAGGTGGCTCAGTGGATTGGGAAGCAGGTCTAAAGACAGGAGGTCCTGGGTTCAAATATGGCCTCAGACTGTTCCTAAACTCTGTGACTTTGGGCAAGTCACTTAACTCCTACTGTCTAGCCCTTACCACTCTTCTGTCTTTGAACCAATACACTATAGAGAGGTGAAATTACATAAATTGCATTCTAAGATGGAAGGCAAATATTTAAAATAATAATAATAATAAATTTTGATTAGTTCATTGAGTCAGTTGAATTAAGACTGATGTATATGAGTTTTGAGAATTAAGTACACAATTTGGCCAAGCAATAATCTGGAGATGTCACACAATTAATAAATGTCTAAGGCAAGAAAGGAAGGAGAGTCTATTAGATATGCTAGGCATTGTGCAAAGTGCTTTAAAATATTATTATGTAATCCTCATAATGACCTTGTAAGGTAAGTGCTATTATTATCCCCATTTTATAGTTGAGAAAATTGAAACAAACAGAGGTTATGTGGCTGGCCCAGAGCCAATAAGGTAGTAAAATGTCTGAAGCTGGATTTGAACTCAAGTCTTCTTGACTCTAGGTCCAGCACACTCTCCACTGGCACTTTGAAATTGCTTGACAGTTTCCAGGCTCCTTAGTAAGGAGAATAAGTTATTTCACATGGAGGGACTGTGTAAAGTTATCTCTCTTTGTGGGTTGGAATTTGGAACTTCTGACACTCAGGATGTAATGGAAGGGGCATATATTTTTGTAAGAATGTAAGGTTTTATACTAATATGAAAGTTCTAAAGTAATATTGATTTAAAAATATTATAGCTTATGTCAAAATGACTTTTAGTAGTTTTATTTACAAAGAGGTGGAAAGAGTGAAAGTGGAGAAATATAAGAAGAAGGTAGAGAATTGTCTAGCCTATCACCCTAAGTACTACTCTGGTGTCCAACTCAGCCCCAGCAGGGCTCAATAATTTTCAGCCAGAGGACCTGGTGGTGTCTTCAGCAAGGATTCCCCCAACACAGCCTCCTCCAGGAAAGGAAAACCTCTCCAGAACCAATCTCTCCATAAGCCAGGAGAGGAAGGCCAGTTACTAACCAGCAAGCCAATGCAGGATCTAGAGAAAGATTCTCCTCCTTCAGTTCTGCTCACCAATACAGTCTCCAAAGTTGTCTTCCAAAGAAGCAGTCCCAAGGAGAAGGTCCAAGACCAAGATTCAAGCTGAATATCTGAGATGAAGCTCCCTTGGACAGGAAGTTCAGGACTTTTTATAGTCCTTTTTTCCACGTCACTTCCTGTCCCTTCCTCCACTTTATGGGAACCAATTGTAGTCTTTCAATTTGCCTAGTACTGCCCAAGGGATGGTCAGTGGCCTCTGGAGTTTTCACTCACTCTGGCAAGTGACTTGTGAACTCTCCTACTTAGTGACTGGTAAGGGTACTTTAAGTTCTTGATTGATTAATTTAAAAGTTGCTGATTGATAGACAAAATTTGATTCACTCTTCACATTTTAGTTACATATTTTTGTCTGGTGAATAATGATAAATGAGCAGCTGGGTTGGGACCCTAAAAGAGACTCACATCATTGAGCGGGTACATGACCGAAGGCTCTATTGTTCGTTAGTAGTTTTTATTTTAAGGATGCTACTGAATGTTTTGTATGACTGCACGTATATAACCAATAGCAAATTGTTTACCATCTTTGAGAGTGGAGAGGAGAGGAGGGAGAGAGGGAATTTGTAACTCAAAGTTTTGAAAAATGAATGTTAAAAATTCATTTTTACATGTAGTTAGAAAAATCAAATATCATTGAGCCAAAAAAAGGATGGTGTTACCGTGAGCTTGGCTCCCACTTGTTTTTAATTTGATTACTCCTTAGTAGAAAGTGACAGCATATCCTCTGGCTCTCCAGAGAGGTGAAATTACTTGTATTTATTTCCTGGAAGTTTTCTTTTTTCTTTAAAAATGAGTAATGTCTACTTTATAAAGTGTCTTTATTATATAAAATATGCTGACAGAGTATCTGGATCCCATGTGCCTAGACATAGGATGAATATCATATGGGATACAGACTTCCACCCTACTGTTCCAGTCTTAGTTCATGTTATTCTCTTCATGTACTCCACATTCCATCCAAATTGGAGTATGGTCAGAGAAACACCAAACTTAAAGAGACTTTAGATTTTATCTGATCTAACTCTGACCAGGACCTTCCCCCATAATCTCCCCAATTAGTCATCATAGGGCTAAAGCTGGAAGGCCATCTAATGGGAAACCCTTACATTGATAATGATACCGTTGTCCTTTGGGGATAGCCCATTTAACTTTTAAATGGCTCTGTTAAAATATGTTTTCTTACATGGAACTTAAGTCTGCTTTTCTCTTTAACTTCTACTATTGCAAAGGGGATAATCCATCTTCCACATGACAATCCCACCTTTCAGATACTTGAAGATAGCTATCATGTCTCCCTTCCTCTCCAAGTCTTTACTTTTCTAGGCTAAACCTCCTCATTTCCTTCTATTGATCCCCATGTGTCTTGGTTTCCAGTTTCCTCCTAATCATAGTCACCCTCCTCTAAGCATATTCTTGTATATATGTATTTGCCCTTTCTAGAGTAGGGCACTCAGAGCTGGATACAATAAATATTACAGATATATGTATATGTATTTGGCATTTCAGAGCAGCAGTATACAGAAATGCTGCTCTTTCCATATTTCTATGCTCCCTAATTTTTGGCAGATGCAGAAGCTGGGGAATCCCATAGCCCTTATAAAATCTACTCTTTCCCGCCCCCAAAGGGAAGAGATATATAATCAAAAAGCTTTTTTTCTCCCTCCACCCCTACACTTAAAGATAGGTGATTTGCATGATTCAACACAAGACCACATTGCTTATGACTATGTCCTTCCCTTGCCAGGATCTCATTTTCCCCATCCTATAAAATGATGGGATTGAAGAAGATAATCTCCTAGGGTCCTTCAAGCTGTAAAGACTTTGTCACTTCTACTCTCTGATCTCAGTTTCCTCATTTGTAAACTATGGGAGAGTTAGATTGGATAATTTCTAAGGTTTCTTCTCACACTAAATCTATGCATTTGTTAGTTTACTGTGAAGGGGTAGACTAGGACAAGAACAAAAGTTGTTAACCTGGGGTTCATGGATCCCCAAGAAGTCAATGAATAGGCTTCAGGAGGTCCATGAATTTGGATGTTTTTTAAATTGCACATTGATTTCTACTATCCTCTAATTAAAATTTAGTATTCCTTTAATAATATAAAAACTTTTTTCTGAGAAATGGATCAAAGTATCCAGTAGTCTGCCAAAAGGACCCATAAGATATAAACATTAAGAACCCCTGAACTGGAGGAAAAGAGGTGGTACTACTAGTCAGGATGGAGCTGAACCACTGAGAATTCAGCTCTTGGAAGGGGGTCCTAGGAAAAAGCCAACAACAATACTGAGGACCAGGTTGCTTAAGAGACAAAGACATGATCTGTTTCCACAGGGCGTGTTTCATTCACAAAGCTGAAAAAACTGTGTTTTCTCAACAATTGGTCTTCTATCTTGGCATCATTTCTATGAAAGGCTATTTGTCATTTTCATATAAAATAGATATTTTTTTCTAGTTTGGAAGATATTAATAACTTGAGTCTTGTTCTTCTCTCCATTGTCAAAATTTCACATTAGTCTCAGCAGAATTATTTTTATCAGAAAGATACAAAATTTAAAGGCATTTGAGAAGCAGTGTAGTGTCATAGATAGAATTCTGGGCTTGGAGTCAAGAAGACTTGGTTTCAAATCCCACCTGTCTGTGACAATGACTCACTCTGTGATCACAGGCAAGTCTCTGTGCTTTACTTTCCTCATTTCTGAAATGAGGATTACAACACCCGCACTATTTACCTCATCAGATTATTATGGGGCTTACATGAGACAGTGTTTATGAAATGACTTGTAAACCTTATAAACCTTCAAAATTATCCTATCAGGGTCATTAACATGAGGGCGATCCATTTAATCACTTGTTAGTTTTGTCCAGAAGAGAATTATTCTCAGTACATCACAAAGCCATGTTGCACAGTGCAATTAATTGAAACTTCTGCTGGTAAGCAAAATATTTTTGTGAAACGGGCATTTTTCTGTAATAAAAAAGCATTCCTGATCTTCTGGAATCCAACTCCAAATTATTCCCCAAGAAGTCAAATACTAAATGAGAGCCAGCAAAGGAAAAAGTAGGGAGTGATTCTAGAAAGCTTTGGAGAATAAAATTTTATTCTTTACCACAAAATAATATAGATCATCAATTCCTTTATAGCCTTGTACTTCAAATGGAAATGAGAGCTATCTTCTACTTAAAGCCAATTTATGCAGCAGAGGGCACTGTTTTATGGGTCAAATCATCCAAGTCAAAACCTCGTTTTCTGATTCAGTTCTAGAACTGCCTTTAAACTATTTTATGGATTTAAAAATAGATCAAGGTAGGTGTGTGTTCTTTATGCATTTGCGTGTGTATATAAATATACATAATTTGCATTTTTCTTTTTTTTTTAATGTTTAGTTTCCAGCTTAACCTCCACCTTTTGGTAGCTAATTCTGTCACACCAACCAAAAAGTTCCCAAAATTCTGACTGGCATGAACAGCTACAAAATAGTTGACACTATTTGCCAGAGTTTTGAACACAAGCTTTTAAAGCATGACCTAGAAAGAGAATTTAAAAGATCCTGCTCATGAAAGAATATCATATTAGGTAAAGGATAGTCTGTTTGACAAGGGTAAGGAGGAAATTCTTCAAATGAGTGTCTGTGTATTCTCAACAGATGCTTAATCACATTTATTTTTATTTCTTCTTTAGTGAGCTCCTTGAAAGCAGAGCTGAGTGTTTTGTTTGTCCACTTTTTGCTTTTCTTTGTATAGTTAGGACTTAGCATAGTACCTGGCATGTAGTAGATACTTTTTTTAAACCCTTGCCTTCAGTCTTAGAATCAATATTAAGTATTGATTCCAAGGTAGAAGCACCATAAGAGCTAGATGACTGGAATTAAATGACTTGCCCAGGGTCCCACAGCTAAAGTCTCTGAGGCCACATTTGAACCCAAGTCCTACTGACACCAGGCTTGGCTCTCAATCCACTGAGCCACCTACTTACCCCAGTACCATGTAGTATTATTCTACCTTATTATAATCCATAGTGTTACAAAATATAGCAGTTAAGAAATGTTTTTAATGTGCTTAGTATTATGAATAAGAAAAAAATCATGACCAACAAAAGATGGAGAGAATCACAGAAAACAAAATGGAAAATCTTTCTTATATAAAATTAAAAAGGTTTTTTTTTTTCCCCCTCACAAAGTCAATGTAGCTAAAATGAGAAAGGAAGCAGATAAACAGGGGCCAGGGGAATTGCAGTTTGTTCTACTGAAAAAGTTTTATTCCTAAAATACAAGATAACTGATTCACATTTATAAGAAAGAAATTATTTGCCAATTGATAAATGGCCAAATAATGTGAACAGGCACTTTTCAAGGGGAAAAAAAAATCTAGGCCATAAATAGCCAGATGTAAAAATACAGCAAATCACTAACAGAGAAATGTAAATTAAAGAAATTCTTCAGTTCTCTCTCATACCCATAGGATTGTCAATGATGACAAAAACAGAAAATGACAAATGCTGGAGGGGCTATGGAAAAACAGGTGCATTAATGCAACTTTAGTGGAGCTGTGAATTGGTCTAGTCATTCTGGAAAGGAATTCGAATGTATGCCCCAAATTTTACTAAATTGTGCTTACTGACATATTTGACCCAGCAGTACTGTTACTAGGACTATACTTCAGAAGAGATCGAAGAAAGAGCAAAGAAATCCATCTGTTTAAATATATATCATATATGTTTATATGATATATATACATAAATATATATAATCATTCTTTTTGTGGTAGCAAAATACTAGAAACTAAGGAGGTGCTCATCAATTTGTGAATTTCCAAACAAATTAGAATATATGAATATGATAGAGAACTGTCATGATGCAAGAAATGATGAAGGGAATGGTTTCAGAGAAACCTGGAAAGATTTGTTCATATGGATACAGAGTAAAGTAAACAGCCTCAGGAGAATAACTCAAACAATAACATTGTAAAGACAGCTATCATGTAATCTTTAAAACTTCAAAAAGGGACCACAGTTGGGGAATCTTATATGATCTTACCATATGTATGGAAGATACCTTGTTGGACGAGCCTTTTTAGAGGTCATTTCACTTTTCCAAATTAAATGCTATTTTGTAGTCAACAAATAATAGGCACACTTCACCTTTTAGTCAGTTGTTTGAGTATAAAAATAGCATCCACTATAGGAATAACATTTGTGAAACCTTTCTTCTTCTCTTTGAAAAACTTTATCAAGGTTGCCACATGGATTAGTAGATAATTCTCATAAAAAACTTATAAAAATAGGTACATTAGCAATTATGAATGTCCTCCCACTTTCTTTTTTTGATAATTTGGCAACTGTCATACAAACATACAGGATGATAGGAGACCTATGATTTTATTGGCATGAAGAACTCCCAGGTGAGGAAACTGGATCTAATGACACCCTAAAATTTTTTACTTCACTGAATTCTTCATTATTGTGCAGTTTTTAATTAAAAACTAATTTTAATTATAATTATTTTGTTTTTAAATAATAAACTTATTTAATTATGTTCATTAATCATTATTTTCATGTTTATGTTCATATTCATGTTTAATCATGTTCACAATTAATGAATACAATATTAATTTATGACATATATTCATGTCTGAATTTACTAGAAATAGATAAAATACTAAAATAACTGAAATTGTCAGTGAAGAGAGTTGTGACTGGTAGGATACTAAATCAGCCAGGTTGTATTGTACTTGGAAGGAACAAAGCCATTTAAAATACTATATAGGGAGCAGTTAGGTGGCTCAGTGGAATGAGAGCCAGTCCTAGAAATGGGAGATCCTGGGTTCAAAGATGGCCTCAGATATTTCCTCACTGTGTGACCCAGCATTAGTCACTTAACCCTCATTGCCCAGCTCTTACTGCTCTTCTGGCTTGGAATCAATACGCAGTATTGATTATAAGGTGGAAGGTGAGGGTTTAGAATAAAAGAAAATATAGTTAATACTTCAATGTTATAAAAGATCCATGACAACATGTTCTTTCTGTATTGAGGTATACCATAACTCTGCCATGCTTAATGAAATGTTTTCACAAGTTGCTGTGCACAACAACCAAAAAATGAATCATCTTTTAGTGGCCAGTCATTTAATGATGAGCCTCTCTATGCTTACCCAGGCTGGGCCTCGGACAGAATGCTCATATTCATGCTTATATGCCCTGGCATAGCCTTTAAGAACCCAAGATCATTTTGAGCCATCTGGCTCTGATGGAAGATGAAGATCCTTTTCACCAATTCAAGCTAGTATCTCCCCAAGTTAGTATGAATTAACAAGTTTAACTTTATATAAAATTCTCACGAGGCCATCACCCCAGTTTAGGACTCATCACTTCTTTCTGGAACTATTTTAATAAACTTCCAATTAGCCTTCTCTGCTTCTTGTCTCTCCCCTCTCCAACCCAGCCTCCGTACAATTGCCAAAAGAATCTTTTCTAAGGTACAGGTCTGTCTGCCTCAGAATTTTGCTCAAAATATCCTCCATGATTCCCTTTTGACTTTAGCATAAAATAGAAACTCTACCTGACATGATGTGGTTCAACAACCCTCCCTTTCAGTCTTCTTTGACATTCCTGAACCCTTTACAATAATCTAGGTTTGAAATCTTTGCCTGAACTTTTATGTGATTTTGAATTTTTCCCTTCATTTTCTGGACTGGAGCCTTGAGTTCATTGATGGAGGAAGCTCCCAGTGAGGATTGCCTTTTATCAATATATATCCATATATAGAGAGGTTTTCTGTGTTTTGAGATTGGCTGGAGCCACTAAGAGGATAAATGACTTGCTCAGGGTCACACAAGGCAGTCTATGTCAGAAACAAGACTTCCAGATTGTGATGATATCCCTGTTTTCCATACCTCATGGGATTCTGTTATGAACTATTTTTGAAAACCCGCAAACTTTTGGAGATCTAACAATATTCACACCAGCAGCCATGGATTTGATTGTCTCTCTGAATTAAGATCTAACCAAAACAATGGTCTTATAGGTTGATGTGTTCTTCTGTTGCTTTGATTTGCAATGTGTCTTTCCCACGTCTCTTCCTTAGATTCCCAGATGTGCTTTAGCAGTCTTGCCCAGTTTTCCATTCTACTGATGGCAGGTGTTCTCTCTCTAGTTCCTATGTGCTGTCCATCACAAAGAATATGAACATGTTTGACGCTTTGCCCCCTCCCTTTCCTTGCTTGCCCCTCTAGCCTGGCCCCTCCAAAGAAAGCCTGTCTTTCTGGAGTGCCTCTGATAGGTGCTTCCTGCCTTGCTTTCCAATCCTGCAAATTTGAAAAAGTTATTGAGCCTTGAAAAATGTGTATCTGGCTCTACCGTTCGTCCTCACAGCAATGAGTAAAATTACACTAATTGCTTTTAATCTTCCAATCATTTTAGTTTCAGGCTGAGAACACTGTGGTATTTGTGAACAGGCTTTTGTGCCAGAAAAATAATATAAAGCTATTGTTCAGAAAAATAGCTCCATTAAGAGCCATCACCAGCACTATAATAATGGCAATTAATGACAATCAGGGGCAAACTCATTGCCAGCCATTATTGATATTTTTTTAAGAACAAAATGTTTAAAGTCTTTTTTTTTTTACCTTTGTGTAAGTGTTTTGACATCTGCTTGTGATTACTCTGTCTTGTAAGTAACCTTTCAGGCTCAGTTCTTTTTAGGAAAAATAAATTCCTTATGCAAAAGTATGCTTTTTCAAAAAATGTATCTGCCATATAGCTTGCAGGCTGTACTTGAGAACAACTCAGTACACAATTTGTAGGCATAATTTACCATCATCAAGGGGAAAATGTTGGAGGATGGAGAAGATGGAGGATGGATCCATCTTATCCATCCATTGAAGAACTTTAAAACCTTTCACTGTTCTTTTAATTGACCTGACAGTGCATTATATTGGATACAGAGGGGATCTTATTCTTGCCCAATCTGTATGTCCAACTTTTTTTCCTGGGTCCCAAAAAGCCGCTTCATCCTGGAAGCTCACCCCAGCCTTGAATTTCACATACTAGAAGTATAATTTCCCCAATTGCCTCCTCCTTCAAGAATCTCTATTTTAAAAATATTTATTTGTTTGTTTGTTCCATTATAGTTCCCAGATATCTCCCTTCCCTCTTCATATTATAGAAAGCATCGTTTGACCAAAAAAAAAAATAAGTATATATAAAACTATGTCTTACTCGTTTCTATTTGTCATTTCTTTCTCTGGAAGTGGACATACACAAATAATTCTTCAAACAATGTTTCTGTTACTGTATATAATGTTCTCTTTGTTCTGCTCATTTTACTCTTCATAACTTCATGTAGGTCTTTCAGTGTTTTTCTAAAATTAACTTGCTCATCATTTCTTACAGCAAGTAGTCTTCCATCACAATCACATGCCTGCAATTATTTAGCCATTCCCCAGTTGACGAGCATCCCTTCAATTTCCAGTTCTTTTTAAAGAAGAAAAGTTATGGGGTTTTGTAATAATGTTTTGCCCTTTGAGGGGTCCAATACCTGCGACTTCATTGATGTGGGGAACTTTCTATATGGAAATTGCTTCTGCCAATTTCAGTGTGCACCTGTTCTGCAATTTAGAATCAGAGAGAATTTCCTGGGATATTGAGAGATTAAGGGATTTGTCCAGAGTTACACAGATAGAACAGGGCGGGGCAGGAACGGAACCTTGTTCTTCCTCCCTCAAAGGTAATCTCTCAATCCTCTACGTGACTGTTTTCCCATGTAAAATGTTGAAGTATATACATTTTTCTTAAAAATTCATTAGTGCCCTTCTTTAACACAAATCAAATAGAGTAAGAAATCCTAGGTAGTTTATTTCTGAAAAAAAAAATCAGAGACACCATCCTCTAAACTGTTTTACTATAGCATTAATTATGTAAATGAAATAATGATGTGTTTCTTATGAAGATCTGCATAGTTTGATGCAAAGATAGGAAAAATACTTTACATATTCTTTCAAAATGTGAAAATATAGGAAAAATGCAGAGACTTCAGAATAGTGATGTTTATGCCCTTTATAATGAATAGAACTAGGAAAATATATCATGAGATGGTAGAATGTTAATTTCAGAAGATAGCTGGCAGCCTTCTGTATAGCCTAGAAGCTGGGATATATCTATTGTTAGGATACATCTTGTTTTTTGTAAACAGCTGAATAAACAAGTTAAATCCATGTATATGGATAGTTCTATTCCCAATAACCACGGACCATCTGCTTATTCATTTTATTGTGTTTTGTGGAGTTTTTTCACAATTGAAAATATATGTATTGAGCACACTAGGATTTAATATGTCTTGAGGTAATTCATTTTATTTTTAAATTTTTTTTTGGTCCTGATTGATGCTTTTATTTGAAAAAATTTTATGAATCTTATAAGCTAAGTTTTCAATAATAGAACAGTTAGAAAAAATTTTTACCAGTCAACTAGGTCATCTCTATAAACTGTGAGTGTGACTAGATTTGTTAGAACATTGCATATTTTGCCTTCCATTTTCTGTAAAAAAGGGAATCTCCACTCCTTGTCTCAACGTGTCATGGCCTGTTTGCTTGTTCAGGTTTGTTCTTAAGTGTTTTTTTCTACAATGCAGTTTAAAAATAGAAAAGGTTGGTGTATTGGATTTGATTTGATTTTTTGATGTCTTTGTTTCTCCATTTCTAGAGGCATGTTGAGTATTGCCTCGAAAGGCAATAGACGTCCTGTGTCTTTTTCCAGTGTCTACTCAGCATTATATCTAAGGAAATACTCGGGCGTTGGGATGTTAACAACTACTATGGGTAGACTAATTATATCATTCCCCATCTCAGAGGAATATGGGAAGGATAAATGAGATATAGGGTGTGAAAATGTTTTGAGTTCTTTGAAACGCAGCTATTGAAATCAAACATATCACCATCAGGCTTACTATCATGATTATTACTACTATAAACTGGATGAAGAAAATATACAGCCCTCTGGTCCTAAATTCCTTTCATTTTGAATCCTTACCTTCTGTCTTAGAATTGGTACTGTGTTGGTTCCAAGGCAGAAGACCAATAAAGGCTAGGCAATTAGGGTTGAGTGACTTGCCCAGGGTCACATAACTAGGAAGTATCTGAGGTCAGGACTCCAGACTCCATGCCTGGTCCTCTATCTACTGAATCACCTAGCTGTCCCCTCAATTCCCCTTCTTAGAATTCCTAGTTTCCTTCAAAACTTGGGTCAAGTACTATCTTCTATGTCAGAGTTTCTTAACCTTTTTTGTCATTTGGACCCCTTTGCCATGTCTGAGTATATCTATAGACCTCTTTCTCAGAATAACCTTTTTAATGCATAAAATTAAATACATAGTATAGCAAAGGAAACCAATTATATTGAAATATTATTTGGTGTTGCATTGAAATATCATCAAAACATTTTTAAAATATTCACAGATTTCAGGTGGAAAACGGCTATTCTAAATATAGCTTTTTCTAATCTCCCTCTCTCTCTTCTCTGTCTCTCGTGACTCTGTCTCCAAATACATACACATATATTTATATACACATATTTATATTATTCCCATCATTTCCTTATTTATTCCTTTCCCTTTCCATATATAAGAGTGTGTATGTACTTATTCCCATCCTCTTCTTGCTTATTCCCTCTTTTGACACCTTGGGGCTGTCATTCCTTCTCCGTGCCCCAGGCAGCTCTTCAAGCCTGTGCTTGTAACCACCATGATATGGCCACATCGTAGATCCTCCCCTGAAATGTTGGTTGCTGTGTATACTTTGGAGTTTCTTCCACATTCTTCCACATTCTTTTACATTCTTGGCTCCTCAATTCCACTCCTGAAACCTAATAAAAACATCTGCATGGTACTTCTAGCATGCTAAAATATACTGCCCACTTGTGAGCACATAATTCAAAATATCAGAGAGGTTTTATTAAAAGGAGGCAAGCAAAGTTGAAAACGTTAAATAAGCAACAATTCATCATTTATGGACCCAAATAGGAGATTCCTCCCTGTGTTCCTGTCAGCAGATGTTGCCAAGAATTGCTCCCCTGCAGTTTGCCCTCCTTAGTGAGATTCCTGGGTCTGCTCGCCTTTCAGGATGTCCTGTTATCTTTTGGGTGGAGGAGTCCAAAGCCCTCTGTAAAGGTCCATTTTTCTCTGTCATTAAAGGAAGCTTTATTAGCATGGAGCCATCAGCTTTCAGACCTCTGTCTGGCAGGCCACCCATTTCTCTGGCACTAGAGACCCAGGAATGTGGTGCTAAACTGGAGATGTCTCTCCAAACTCTTCCCTTTTTCCATTCTTCCTCCAGATGGGGAACCTCACAAAAGCTTGCTAGGGAGACCTTGCCCCTGACCGCACAACTTTAAGAGCAGGACTGCCCAAGTCAAATACGATCAGGGAGCCACCACATTGTGATCAAGAATCTCTATAGGGACATATTGACTTAGGAAAGTACATATGAACATGATTGTTGCATCATTGTATTTTTATTTATGTGTGTTAAATATTTCCCAGTTTTGTGTTAATCTAGTTCTGCCTGCAGTAGGGGGAGGCTGGAGGCATGCTTGATACCTCTGTTTAAGAGTGCTCGGCACCCCTTGCAGGCTCAGATCTGGGCCCCTCAAATCTATACATCCTTTCCCCCTTTGCTTCCTGGGAAGGATGTATCCCCTCTGTGAAACACTCACTCCCTATTTGGTCAGGACTCAGGAAAGCACCCTGCTTTCTCCCTAATTCTCTCTTAAATCCTGAAGACTTCCATAGGCTGTTGGCTGCTTCCCCTGTTTGCCAGCTGCGTGAGCTGAAGGAGGGATGGGTGGTACCTTCTCCAGGGTTTCCAACATGTTTTCCCTCAAGGGGAACACCATTCATTTTTGAAGGAGGGAAAGGGGAGGTCCTAATGCTGGCACCTAGCACACAGGTATATAAAAATAAACAGAGAGGGGCTGGAGAATGAAGTGCATCTCGGATTTCAGAATTCTCTGTGTCAATCAAAATTCCCTAGAGATGAAAGGACTTGCCCAGGGTCACACATACAGATTTAGTACTAGTAGAGCATAAACTTGGGTCCTCAAATATGTTTATTTTGATCATACACCAGAAAAATAAAGTGTTCCGGAGAGTTTTTCTAAGAATTTTAGTCCTACTTATTGAATTCTCTTGGGAAAAGGATCTTTATTTGTCTCTTCTAGTTCTCTTTCCTGGAACTGCAGATCCATCAATACACATTTTTTTAAACACCTACCATGTGCCAGGCACTGTACTAAGCAGTGGGTCAACAACAGGAAGCAAAAAATATGCCCTCAAGGAAGTTTCAATATAATTGAAAAACATTTACTTAGTCTAATTTGTGTTAAGCACTTTACAAATAGATCCTCCCAACAACTCAGGGAGGTAGATGCCATTCTTGTCCTCATTTTGGGGGTGAAAATAACTGATATAGACAGAGGTGTAATGACTTGCCCAAGGTCACACAGCTAGCATCAGATTTAAACTCGGATCTTCCTGATTCCAGGCTCAGTGATCTATCCATTCATTGCACTCTCTGCTGCCTCCATTTGGATGAGACTCTTTCCCTCATCTTCTCTTATTCTATCCCAAGTGGCACAACCAGCAGAGGGCATGCTCCAGAGCTCTAGAAGTTTGGGCAATGGATGAAGAAATGAATTCTAGTTCTTGTGGGAGATAGATTGCATTCTATTTTCCTTCTTTTCTCAACCAGCATAGACTATTTTCACTAATTCTACCTCCTTCATTCTGACTTCCTTCCCTTTCTCCGTAGACCTGAAGGGATGCCTATAATCAACAACTTCCACAGACAGGGGAAGGATGGAGGAGTGGATGAATCTTTTCAAGGTTCTTTTTTCCTTTCCTTTTCTCTCTACTAGTCCAGAAATTAGATTTGATACCTCTTGTTCAGAGAAGCAAATAAGATTGTTGATTTGGAAATGGATGGGACCTTCGAGGTTATTGAGTCCAAAACCTTTACTTCACTGATGGCGAAACTGAGACATAGAATAGTTAAATGACTGGTTTGGTGGAACAATGCAAGTTCATAAGATTTGAACCAAGGTCATCCTGACTCCAAGTCCAGTGTCTCATCTATTAATCCATACCTATCAATCATAGACTCAGTCTTTGCCTGTTGTAAGAAAGCCAAGTAGCCTAATTTAACCCTTTCTTTGATAATCTTGAAAAAATGGTTGTCTGGCTTCTGTTTGAATAGTCCTTTCCCGTTAGGTTTCCTTCACCTTTGCAAGGAAATTATGTCAGGGCTCATCGTCTCCAAACCTGATTTCATACATGTAGAGCCAGGAATAGATGTGTTCCCTGAATAGTGGAGGGATGCAAGATGTGTGTGTGCACATGCGTGTGTAAGAGATAAACTCATTTCCTCCAAGAGAAAGAAATTTCATTCATTTAATTTTGATGTGTGTGATAGTAAAAATGAGCTGGAGGAGGAAATGGTAAACCACTCCTTTATGTTTGCCAAGGAAACCCCAAATGGCGTCATGAAAATTGGGACATGACTCAACAGCATGTAATAGTAGACCAGGACTGGTGGTCTGGGCATTTAGCAAGACTAAATGTTAAAGGCAGTCTGGGTGCTTTACCTGCTACCTTTGTAATACTAAAAAGAGACCTACAGGGGTAACTATGTGGCTTGGTGGATAGAGAGCTAGGTCTGGAGATGAGTAGTCCTGGGTTCAAATCTTAGTCATGTCCTACTGTGTAAGCCTAGACAAGTCACTTAACCCCAGCTTCCCAACCCTTACTATTCCTCTGCCTTAGAACAATATTTAATTTTGATTCTAAGACAGAAAATAAGGGTTTCTTGAAAAAAAAATGCTGAGCAGAGCCCTCAGCAATTTAAGTAGGTCCTTAGGGAAGATACATAAGAAGACCTGGAAAAGGGTTGTAATCTCCAGTGCTGGAGGGATTAGCCATTCAGGGGAGACCATAGACCCCCTGAAGTATGTAAATGGAGTCTTTAAACATGATTGGTCAGCAGATCCCAGGCCAGGTGAAGGGATAACTCAACCGGAACTCCACAAATCCTCCGGCGGACACAAATCTCTCAGTTAGCTCAGTCCTGTTTCAGAGGAGAAACCCGAATCCTGTCTCAGGCACACACTTCATTTGCAGAGACCATTCCTGATCCTTTCAGGAGACTCCAAACAGCCTGATTCATTTCACCCAACTTGGCACTGGCCCATTGTTCTGGAAGCATCCCAAACTTGCCTGCAAAGGCAAACACATGGTGACTTTCCAGCAAGTGTGTTTGAGGGATTATACAGCAGGTTCTGAAGATTTGGTTTTTGCTTTCTTTAGGAAAAAAATAAACTCTGGCTCACTATCTTAGCTGGCTTTGACCCTTACATTAATCTTACATTAATGACTCCTTGAGCTTCCCAATTTTTCCTGTTTATGATATCAGAAACTGGAAAAGGGACTGAATAGATTTTCTCTTGAGCAATTGGGGCTGATGAAGGGCTGATACATGTGTTCCCACTAATCCTAGAATCCAAGCTTAGGTGACTGCCTGCGGATGATGATTTAAAAGGCTCTGAATGATCCATTTGCCCAAATATAATCTTCTCCACAGATCTGCCATGGTGTCTGTAATTCTGGCCTTTTTGTGGACCTTAAGGCATCATTTCCAGAAAGTTCCCTGTTAATGACATTATCAATAAGAGAAGTAGCACCAGAAGTTATTAAGGTGTATCTTAGCATGGTTTAGTTGATAAGGAAATGGGAGGCTCAGAGTGTGGAATGCTGATACACTTGGGTTCAAATCCCACATCAGATACTTATTAGCTCTATGTTCCTGGGCAAGTTAGGCTCTAGATGCTTTTTTGTTTCTTCATCTATAAAACTAGTGGGCTGGACTCAATGCCAATCCAACTCTGTGATCTATGATTAGATGTTTGTTCTCTGCTTTTCAAAGTGTCAGTGCTAAGGGGAAAAGGCATAAGACAGTGTTTCTGTTTTTGTTTTTTAACAGTTGGGAAATAGGTGGATGGGAAAAGGTCTATGGCAGGGGTACTACCCTAATGGGATAGACACTGGTGGGCATTTCTTTAAGGGACTTTGAATGATGAAGACATTGAATCCATAGTGGAAGTTGCCCAAAAAGTCAAAGACAAATTGCTGAAGGGGCCCTTAGAAGCTCCCCCCTCCCCTTCATAACTCTTATCTTCTGCCCTGGTATCAGTTCTAAGACAGAAGAGTGGCAAGAGCCAGACAGTTGAGGTTTAGAGACTTGCACAGGATCACCCAGTTAGGAAATGTCTGAGGCCAAATTTGAATCCAGGTCCTTATCCATTTTACCACCCTGCTACCCTCCTCAGAAGCTAGTTAGTCCAATTGGACTATATTTTACTAATGACACCCCAAGAGGTTACAGAATTTACCCAATATCACACAGTTGGTAAGTGTCAGAAGAGGAATTTGAACCCAGGTCAAATACATTTTCCACTCAATCACATTACTTGGAGCATATAGAATTTATCTTAATACCTACTTTTCCTAATGAATGCCTAGGCCTAAGGGCCCTGGAAAAATATTTTAGGGAGCCAAGAATATAATGAAGGCATCTTTCCATTTTTTTTTCCTTTTTAAGACTAAGAAAGACCAAAATGCAATTATTTTGTAAGCACTCTGTTTTCCTTCCTTCTTCCTTCCTTCCTTCCTTCCTTCCTTCCTTCCTTCCTTCCTTCCTTCCTTCCTTCCTTCCTTCCTTCCTTCCTTCCTTCCTTCCTTCCTTCCCCTCCCCCCCTTCTCTCTCTCCTAATTGGAGTTAGTTGATAAAAAAAACCAAGTGGAGTTTCAGCCTAAGAAATACTTTTTCATGTCAAATGAGCAAATCTTTTCTGGTTTAGCAATTGTTTCCTGCATTTAATCCAGGAATCTTTCCCTCATTTTCATTTTCAGGTCTAGAGACTATAGTAAATTGGGAACATGCTTCTAGCCCTGAGGTGGAAGGGGAATGGCATGAATAATGAATTTGAAAGACCTGGACCTCAGAGTTCTCTTTTCCTTTTATGAAGAATTTTCCTTCATGATGACCCCTTCCACTTCAGCACTTACCATTTCAAAGGAGTCTGTAGGACTGTGCCTTCTCAAAGCTCCTTGCCAAAGATTTTAGCTATTGTCATCATTAGTCTCTGAAGCCTAAACTGCAGGCAATTTTAATCCCAGTGCTTTGAATCCTCCACTTTTGTGTTGAGATTAGGAACACACGGGATAGCCTTTAAGGGGGCTTAATAAAAGTTTTTTTCATTGCTTCCCAATGAAAGCACCAACCTTTGGAAGGGCTCTTTCTCTATTGTGAGCGATTCCAGTGATTTACTTGCTGGTGAATAGACATCTGGACAATGGTGGCTGTTGGAAAAAAATATAGTTGAAATAATAAAGGGACTTGTGGACCACAACTTCATATGCTTATAGTCTGTTTCTATAAAGCTAGTTGTCATTCAGTCATTTCAGTCCTGTCTGATTCTTCGTGGTCTCCTTTTTGGGATTTTCTTGGCAGATACTCAAGTAGTTTGCCATTTCCTTCTCCAGCTCATTTTACAGATGAGGAAACTGAGGCAAATATGGGTTAAGTGACTTGTTCACAGTCACATAGCCAGTAAGTGTCCAAACTGGATTTGAACTCATCTTCCTGATTCTAGGGCCAGTACTGTATCTACTACTGCACCACCCCTTCTACAAAGAAAAATTCATTTATTATTTCAAGGTGCTTAAAGTGGGAGAAAATAGGAAACAAGATGGCAGGCACTCACTTGCTCAGTACCACCATCTTAGGTGCCTCTTGTATCAGTATTGATTCTGATTACACTTTCTTGTCCTTACTTTCCTGGAATCACTATTTTAGTAGATGTTTTCAAGGATGTATTTTGTTTTTGCATAATCTTCTCCTGTTTCCTGCTGTCTTCTCCCTCCCAGAGAGTCATCCCTGATAACAAAGAATTAAAAAAAAAAAGGAAAGAAAAAGAGGGGAAAGCAGCAAAATAGGAAGTTCCCCCAAATCTGACAATGAATGAAGTTTTTTACCTCTGTAACCTCCCCCCAACACACACACACAGACACACAAAGGAATAGGGAGGAGGTGATGTTTTCTCACATCTCTTCTTTTAGACTGACTTTATTATTTATGATTTTGTAACATTCATCTTTTATTGTTTTTGGTTGTTCTTTGCATTTATGCTGTTTTATAAATAAAATTTTATTGAAATTTTTTGTTTTTGTATCACATGTATTTCTTTTTGTATTCTTCCTCCTCCTCTCTCCCACAGAGCCCTCCTTTCTGATGTGAGAAATTTTTTCCACCCTCACCTTCTGTCTTAGAATCAATACTAAATTCTATTTCCAAGGCAGAAGAGTGGTGAGGGCTAGGTAACTGGGGTTAAGTGACTTGCCCAGGGTCACAAAGCTAGGAAGTGTCTGAGGCCAAATTTGAATCTAGGACTTCTCATCTCTAGGTCTGGCTCTCAATCTATTGAGCCACCTACCTACCCTAACATAAGAATTTTTTAAAAGAAAAAAAAAAGAAAGAAAAGAAAAATTTGCAAAATAAATCAATACATAAAAAACAACCTGTGACATATACAATATTAAATGCCCATGAGCCCTCCCCTTGTATAAAGGAGTGGAGGGAGATGATTTTTCATATTTCTTCTTTTGGGGCCAGATTTTTTTTCTTACTATTGCAACATTGATTTTGTTCTTTGAATTTGCCTTTTTGTACTCATTGTGCCTATTATTTTCTAGGCTCTGATTAATTTATATCTCTTCTTATCATTCTTTTCATGCTTCTCTGCTCATCACAGTCATGATTTTTTTAATGTCACAGTATTATTTGATTACACTCATATGCCACAATTTTTTTAGCCATTCCTCAATTGATGACTCTTTATTTTGTTTCTAGTTTTTCTACCCTCAACAGTGCTATTATAAATATTTGGTATATTTTGCAGCCTTTATTTTTGTCAGTGATCTCTTTGGGTTATGTGTTGGCTCACAGCCCTTTAGCCACTTTATTTGCACAATTCTATGTTTCTTTCTAGAATTAGTTTATAAATTCACATTTTTACCAATGCTATATTCATGCTTCTGTTTTTAAACAATCCCTCCAATACCAACTCTACCCATCTTCTATGTCTTTGTCAATTGGATGTGAGGTGAAACAGTTTAAAAAATATTTGCACTTCTTTTATTATTGAGGGTTTTTTTTTATTTGTATGTTTTTAAAAATAGTCTTCAGTTCTTTTCAGAACAATTCATTTCTCTCATTTGATCACTTCATCTATTGGGGAAATGAATTTTGGTCTTCTCAGTTTCTAATAGTTGTCTATATATATATATTTTGGATACCAAACTCTTAGAAATCAGAACTTAGTGGCAATGATCTTCCCCACCCTGTAATCAACTACTTCCTTACTTATCCTAGATATGTCCATTTTGTCTATGTGAAAGCTTTTCAGTTTCAGGCAGTCAAAATGATCTCTTATCTTTTGTCATTGTCTCTATCATTTAGTTAAGAATTCATCTTCTACCTGGGGCTGTATATGATATTATTCTCATCTAATTTTTTATGGAGTGACCTTTAATACTCTGGTTATGTGTCAGTCTTGATTTTATTGTGGAATATGGTATAAGTTGCTGGTCTAAGCCCACTCTCTGATTGACTTCTTTCTTGTTTTCCTAGTAGTCCTTTATTTCCTAGTAGTCCCTAACAAATAGGGAGTTCTTTCCTAGTTTGTTAATTTATTTGTTAGTTAATGGAAGACTACATTATTAATCTTCATTTTTACTGATTCTCCCTTGTCTAATCTATTCCATTTGTCTAGTTTTCTGGTTTTTTTTTTTTAAGTAGCAAATAGTTTTGATGATTGCTACTTTATAATATAATTCAAGGTCTTAAAGTGCCATTCCCCCTTCATTGCTACATTTTTTCATCATTTGCTTTGACATTCTACATTGTTCCTCATATGTTATAATAGCGAACCTATTAACTAAATTCAGTAGTATTGTTATTTTTATTACATTAGCATATACTTTATTTCTGTAAGAAGCATTTTATAATTGAATCTGTGTAAGAATTAAATGTGCTTTGGTAGGTTGACTTCCAAATATCTTACATACCTTTTAGCTATTTTGCATGGTATTTGCCTTATTGATTCTTGAACTTTTTTGTTTTTATTTAGTTGTTGTTGTTGTTGTTGTTGTTGTGGGTTTAGTTTGTAGCCAAAAATTGAAGCTATTGTGCCAATTATTTCTTTAGTGATTGCCTAGAAATTTCTAAATAATCTCTCATGTTCAGCAGATAAGGATAATTTTATCTCCTCATTGCCTTGCTTGATATCTTTAATTTTTTCTCTTATTCCTAACATTTCTAGATATCAAATAATAGAGACAGATGGCATCCTTGTTTATTCATTGTTCTTAAAAAGTATGCCAGAATTCTCTTGTAGACTGATCAGGACCAAATGATTTCCTCCCCCTTTGGTAGATACTTTATAGCTAGTTCTATTTTCTTTTCTGGGAGTGGATGATTTGAAATCTCTATTCACTGATCTGTTAGTTTAGTTTCTTCCTTTCTTCCTTTCTTCCTTTCTTCCTTTCTTCCTTTCTTCCTTCCTTCCTTCCTTCCTTCCTTTCTTTCTTTTTTTCTTTTTCTTTCTTTCTTTTTTCTTTTTTCTTTTTTCTCTTCTTTCTTTCTTTCTTTCTTTCTTTCTTTCTTTCTTTCTTTCTTTCTTTCTTTCTTTCTTTCTTTCTTTCTTTCTTTCTTTCTTTCTTTCTTTCTTTCTTTCTTTCTTTCTTTCTTTCTTTCTTTCTTTCTTGTTATCCATTCCGTTTGTGTTTTTGTATCACAGTTGTGCATGGCTTGCCAGTTACAAGCCTTTGTGCTGATCCATCTTGCCCCAGGAACCTCTTCATTCTGGAAGATTACTTCAGTCCCAGAACTCAGAAATCACCTTTACTTCAGGATAGAGGGCTCCTCTCCATTCTCCATTTAAGAACCAGCACCCAGGCCAATCATCTCTTTGTTTCCCATCAGGCTGCACTCCTCTGCAATTCTCCCAATTCTGGAATACCCCAAGCTAGATACCTTCTCTTCCTAAACTGCCCCTTTCAGTTTCCTAAGATAGCTAGTCAGTTCAGTGGATAGATTGCTGGACCTGGAGTTAGGAAGATCTCAGGCGAAGCAGGGTTCAGACACTTACTAGCTACGTGGCCTGGCCAAGTCATTTAACCTCTGCCTGTATTTCCTCACTTGCTAAAATGGGGTTCATAAAAGTTCTTAATTCACAGGGTTGTTAAGAGGTCAAACAAGATAATATTTGTGAAGCACTTAGCAAAATGCCTAGTACATAGAAGGTGCAAAAATAAATGCTCATTTCTGTAAGAAGTGATGAGTAGACTGATTTTAGAAAAACATGGAAAGATTTACATGAAATAATGTAGAGTGAAGTGAGCAGAACCAAGAGAACAGCAATATTGTTTGAAGAATAACAGTGAATGAAATGATTTTGGGTTATATGATTGTTCAAGTCAGTTACAAAGGACTTATGAAGGAAAATGCTATGCATCTTCAGAGGAAGAGTGAAGATACAGAAATATATATGGTATGGTTCCATATATATATATGTGTGTGTGTGTGTGTGTGTATCTGTATCAAATGTTGGCCTTCTCTAGTGCTGAGTTGGGAGAGAGACAACTTGAATGAAAAAGTATTGAAAATGTATTTATATTCATAAAAATGTATAAATGTATATATGCACATAATATAATAAATTAATTAAATATATAGATATTTAATATATTTGTATGCTATATATAAATTATTAATTTAATATTTTTAAAAGAAAAGAAATGGCTAGGATTTTTAAAAAATGATTATTTCCTTTCTTCTTCCATTAGAATCTAAGCTCTTTGAAGTCAACTCTTTTTACTTGTATTTGTATCTCTCTCCTCCTCTTAAATATAGGACCTGATACATAGTAAGTGTTTATAAATGGTTATTGCTAGCTTGCTAGTAGATTGTTATAGTTCTTTTTATACTCATTTTTTTGGTGATTTTGCCTTCTTTGTATGATGTTTAGTTAGTTTTATTTGCTGTCCTATTTTTCTTAATCAGATTGGCTAAAGGTTTATCAATTTTGTTGATCTTTTCAAAGAATTGGATTGTTGTTTAATTGATCATGTCTTTGTCTTTTTTCTTTTTAGTTGACTAATTTCTTCTTTAATATTTAAGATGTTTTCTTTTGTGCTTCTGAGTTCATTTGTTGTTTCTAAAAATTTAAAATGCATATTCAGTCCATAGATCCTTTTTATCCTGATATATATTTTTAGGAATATAATTTTTCCTCTGAGTATTGCTTCAGCTGCATCCCCAAATTTTTTTTTATCTTGATCTCATTATTTTCATTGTTGTTTACATATTTATTAATGGTGTCTATGATTCTTCTTTGATTTACTTGTTATTTAGGATTTCATAATTAAGTCACAATTAGGTCTGTCTCTTTTGTGTTCCTCAAATTGATTACTTTTTAACTGCATTGTGGTCTGTAAGGATAAGCTTAGTAATGGGCTTCTTTCTTTTATTTTCAATTTATCTGCACCCTAACACATAACCATTTTTAAAAATAAAAACTGGCATCAATCTTGACCATCACTGTTTCTTATTTTACATCATGTATTATGACCACTATCAGTCTCCAGGTCCTTCAGTAGACATTGAAGAATTTACTGTATCCTCAAGAGCTCAGCAAATTGGAACTTGTTAATATAGGACCATATACATTTAAATAGAACATATAGTAGGTTTAGAATGAGAGGACCTGAGTTCAAATTGTGGCTCTTCCACCTACTACATATGCAACCTTGGGCAAATTACTTAATCTTTTGGGGCCTCAATTTCCTCATCTATAAAATGAGAAGGTTAGACTAGTTGAGTCCTGAAATTCCTTCCATCTATAAAACCTGTGCTTCTGTGTGAGACCAATGTGGGAATTGAAGACTGTCAACATTGCTCAGTGAGTTTGGTCCCCATTTTAGACATTTTACAAAAGTAGCTTCCTATGATACTTTGATATAAGTTCCCTAAGCTTTTTACATCAGTCAGTCAGTTAACCGAAATTTCTTAAGTCTACTGTGCTCCAAGGACTGTGCTAAACATCAGAGATACAAAGAAAGGCAAAAACCAAAAATATTTATATTCTAATGGGAATTATTTTTTTAATGTTATTAACCAATAGGGCTTGTTCTATAATGTCAAGATTCATCTTGATTTTGAACACTTTCCCCTCCCCTCTGACTTGTGATTCTGTTGATGCAGTATCCAATTAGGAAATATTTAACAAAATAAGTAACAGATAATGGTCATTTGTGTTTCCTAAGGTAATCCTCCCAGGGATGCTTATGTATGACTTAGCATTCCATTCTTGCTTGAGTCTGACATCACAGCACTAGGCCTTGGCATCTGTAAAAACTATGACCAGCATTTGCACAACAGTTCTTTCTTAAAAACAACCAGATTTCCATGGCTCAGATCTTCCTTGCCCAGTCAAAAGGGAAAAGAATGGACAAGTCATTCCATATTTTTTTGGAATCATTTGAATGATTGAAGATCCATTGACCATCATCAAGCATTTATTAAATGTTTTCTCTGTACTAGGTACTGTATAAAACACCAGCGATATAAAGAGAGGCAAACAGACAAAAAAACACCAGCCTTTGCCTCAAAGAATTAATATTCTAATGCTGGAAACAGCAGAGAAATAAGTATGTACGTATGAGGTAGATGAAGGTCATCTGAAACAGAAAGACACTAGCAGCTCAGAGAACCAGGACAAGCTTCCTGAAAGAGGTGGGATCTCTGTACTAAAAGAGACCTGGAACTCTAGTCCACACTTTACCACTTCTCAACTGTCTGATTTGGGGGAAGTCACTTACCCCTCTGGATTCTGTCAAAGAAGGATTTGAATGAATTAGATGGCTCTCATTATATCCATAGGCTTTACCACGGAATCATGATGGGAAAACCCTCCAAAAATTCCTAGTTCTAAAAATCCTGATTTTTCCCCCCCATTGCAAACTGTGACAACATTCTACCTAGAAAACGGAATAAGTGAATTCTTGGCAGAAGTCACATGATCATGTATTCATATATGAGCTTGATGAAAACAGTGGGAAAACCAAAGACTTAGAAATTCCCAGAAGTTGATGATGTTTTGTGATTATGTATTGCTTTCTTCTATACACTTTCCCCATGGTTTACAATTTTAATTTAAATTCCTTACATAGTAAGGTATGCATGGTTTTATCTAGCATGTGAGCCTTATTATATCATCTATTAACTCATAATGCCTGGGTCAATTTTTTGCTCTTTTCCCATGTCTACATAGTCACTGACTCTGTCACTTTTCCCTCCATATCTCTCACACCAGTCCTCCTCTCTCTACTCATACCACTGCTCTTTAGTTCAAGTCCTTAGCAGCAATTCCAAATAGTTTCCTAATTGGCCTCCCTGCCTTCTGCATCTTTCCAATCCAATTCATCCTCCATTCAGCTGCTGAAAATGATTTTCCTAAAGTGCAATGTAGGGCATGTTACTCTCCTACTCAGTAAACTACAGTGGCTCCCTTCTGTCTCTAGGATAAAATATTCTTATCTTTATCTTATTTGTTTTTGTATAAGTTTTATATGTGTAACTTTTGTTTTTGGTCAGTTGTTGCAGTCACGTCTGACTCTATGATCCCATTTGAGATTTTCTTGATAAAGACACTATAGTAGTTTACCATTTCCTTCTCCAGATCATTTTATGAATGAGCAACTGAGGCAGACACACAGAATGAACTGACTTGCCCAGGGTCACACAGCTAGTAAATATCTGAGGTCAGATTTGAAATTAGAAATATGAGTCTTCCTGATTGTAAGTCCAGTGCTCTTGCCACTATACCCTCTACCTATCTCTATGTATAATTTACAAATAAGTAAATAGACATACATTGAGAGTCCAATTTTTTTTATTCATTGGGGGTATATGATAAAAAAAATCTTTAGAGATGGCTCATTTTGACTATGGACTCCATTTTGAAATTGAGGAACCTGAGCCCCAAGGAACTGAAGGCTTGTCCAAGATCTGCATGGCCTTTGAAACTGCTGTAGCAGAAAAATATTTGTCATCCAATGATGAGCATCTTGCTGATGACTTGCTCTGGCGTTTGCCAAGCTTGTCTTTGGAGGAGAAAGACTTTCCAGCTTCATAGCAGTTACCAGAGTTTATGCTCTTGACAGAAGAGCCTTCTAGAACCCAGGGGTCACCTCTAAGTCTCAATGAGGTTTCAGAGTAGAAACTGAATACAATTTATCTGAAGGTATTAAAAGGACAACAAACAACTTTTGTGTGACTTTCTAGATATATCTTCTGGACATATTTTGAACCAGCAATTCAAGAAATAGTTAGGCTTATGGATTTCAAGCTAGAACAAATCTTAAAAGTTTCTTAGTGCAGACTCATGTTTTATAGGTGAGGAAATTGAGGCCCAGGACATTTAAGTGACTTATCCAAGGTCACAAAGGGAGTCCATGACAGTTGGGGAATTTGGACCCAGGACCTTGAACTCCAAATCCATTGCCTGCCACTTTCTTCCTTTATATGGTCATTTATATGACTAGAAATGGGGTTCAGTCAGAACTAGATTGGTTTCATGCCCTGTTTTTGGCTTCCAAGGTAAAGTGAGAAGGATTGTGAAATGACCATGAGCAAAAACAAAAACAAAAACATTTCTTTGTCAAAATGAGTAAGAGAGTTTCTGTTTTCGAACTGATTCCATTTTGTTCTGGAAGTTAAAAAAATACCTCCCTCTGAGTGCAGATTTGAAAAACTTTTTGAGTCTGAGGTGTGAAACTTCATTCTCCGGTTCCCTCTTGGACCATATGTGTTTTCTCAAACCTTCCCTTTCAGTCTTTCACTGAACATTGGTCTTTCCAGGAGTCTGAGGGTTTGAATTCTATTTTTTAAGCTATTATGAAAGTGAAAACAGAGTCTACCCCAGACATGAAGCTCTCTCTTGTATCCCAGTGTGTCAGTTAATCCCTGGATATTGTGAGAGTTCAGCAAAACCTAATTCAATTAAATTCTCACACCTCATGCCTTTCCAACTCTAGAAAATGACTTGGGGCAGTTGAAGAGCACCCAAGCCAAGGCTTTAATCAATGTCAAATAAAGTTCCCTGTGAGACCCTGCTTTCAGCACGGAGTGTTTTGGTCCTTAAAACTGCACAAGTGTTCTGGGGACTTTTAGCAGCTGTTAGGACTTACTTGGCATGGATTGGAGCTGAGGCTCACAGCTTGTCAAACACACATCTGATTGCTTATTTGTAAATGGGATTTGTATTTCAAGAATGCAGAATAAGAGCTAGAAGGGAGCTGAATGAGGCTGTGGTCCAACCTTCTTATTTTGCAGATGAGAAAATGGAGGCCCTGAGAGGAGATGTCATTTGCCCATTTGGCTCACAGAATCAGTGGAGGTAGGTCTAGCATTCAGGTCTTATTCTACAGCACAGTACTTTTAGGGGGCTGTTTCTTCTGGGCATGTTCTTGGTTTTTGGACTTCAAAACATGCCTCTGCTATCATCTCATTCTGGAGCTACCCTTGGCACTTGAGGCTGCCTTGCCTTGGAATATTCCTTCATTCCTATTGCCTTCTTACTCTGGACTAGTCTTCACAAGGCCTGTTCCCTTCTTCTTGGGGTTAGTTCCTCCTGAGGCTGCTATTTTCTCCCAGTCATTTTCTTGGCTTTTGGAGGACAAAACTATTTCCTGCTCTAGATACTTTGATTTCCCTGAATCTCCTCTACATTTTTAGCTTCCCTTTCTGGATTGCTTTAGAATGTAAGCTCCTTGAAAGTGGGAATGCTTTCTTTTTGCTCCTATTTGTATCCCCAGGAAGATTGGGTATTGCTGGTGTGCTCCTTTCAGGGCTATTCATCAACCTTTGGTGTCCACCTTTTACCCATCTCTCACCTATGGCTCCAAAAGTTCCAGCATGTACAGTGGTTGCACCCCAGATAAAGCCATTGTGGCAGATGGGCTAAATGAGGTTGTGGGTATAACTGACAGGCCTCTAACCCATCAGCGATTTAGTGGGGTGACTACCCTGAGTGTGTGAAGATTTCCCTCAGTGAAATGGGTGGATGAGAACAATGTGTTCTAATGGCCACAAAGTCAGCTGAAGCAGGCTTGGTGGAATGCTTAGAGCTTCACCAGACTTCAACAACACCTTTGGACCATCTCCAGTTGTGTAGATTTTTGTTTTGTCATTGGAAGAGTTGGGTTGATGACTTTGTATAACTCTTCCTCACTTAAATCCAATTCATGTTCAAGTCAAGACGTGAACTCATGATGCCATTGGTTCAATTCCAAATGAAAGACAAACAACATTTTTATCCCCAGAGCTTAACACAGTGTCTACCACATTGTAGATGTTTAATAAATACTTCCATATTTCTGGGGTAGCTTTTGTTATATATATATATAACTTTGTATAGGCAATAAATAGCTTGGTATCATGAACAGGACATTGGATTTGGAATCGGGAAGCCCTGGATTCAAATCCCACCTCACCCACTTACTAGATGTATTTCCCAGGGCAAATCATTTCTTCTGTTTGTGGTTTGGTTTCTTCCTCTATAAGACTGGCAGAGTTGGACCAAATAGCATCTAATCTCCTTTCCTGCTCTAACTCTGTGTTCTAGGGTTTCCTATGGAATGTTTATTTTCATTGGAAACTTAAGATATAGACCACTTGTTACAGCTGTTATTTTTGACCTAATAAAAAACTAACCATGTGGCCATTTCATTTTCAAATGCATTTTTATTTTTGAAGGAAATGCAAGGTCGCTGCCAAAAGGATCATGGAGTTTTGTGGTCAGAGAGAACAGGGAGATATCTTGTAGGGTTCTCAATAACACTGCCATGCCATGCCATGACTTTTACTACCAGCGAGCAATTTATTAGATAGCCAGGTGACTGGAGCATGTTTTTCTTCTTCTCTCCACTTAAATGGGTAAACCTGACTGGGATATCTTCCGGACATGCTGTGCAGCTGGTCTTTGCGTAGCACTCTAAGTTACTTAAGAATGAGTGTATTAAAAAAAAAAAGAATGCGTGTATTAAGGAAATTTGACACTAGTGAAGAAGAAGGAGGAGGAGAAGGAGAGGGAGAAGGTGGAGCTTATTATTGCTGGCATAACCTTAACTAATATTTTCTTAGTATGAACAGATGTGAATAAAGGAAGACAACTGCAGTTTCCTAGGTCTAACTTAACAGTGCTTTTAGTGGTATACATGAGTGACTAAAGACATACTTTGCTGATTTAAAAGTCTCATTCCAAAAAGCTTTTGGGGGAGACATTTTAGGCTTTTTTGAGAGTTTGGGGAGGTTATTTCTCTTCCTCCTTTCCTGAACTCTCCTCCTAAGCCTTCCAGGCAGATACTTAATTTACTGATAGAAACAGAGAGCAGGTTTGGAGGGGAAAGGTCCCTCTTAGGGTGTGTTCTGATTGGCATTGAATTATGTCTTGTAGCGCTTAGGGCACAAAAATGTAAATGTTCTTATCCCTTGTCTAATGTAAAGGGCAAGTTCTGAATTTAGTCAAGCTGGATAGAATGGGAAATGCACACAGGAGACCCTTTCTTTCTTGGAGAGAAGGTGCGTGAGGAGGTTGAAGAGTGAGAAGCAGGATTTACTGGAAAGCTCAGCTCATTAATATAAATAGTGCCCTGTATAGACAAGCACATAGTGGGGAAAATTAATCAGTGAAATGGAACACGTGTGCTAGGATGCTGCCTTCCCTCATCACACAGTCTTAAAACATAGCATGGAGAGAAATAGGCTCTGAAGCTAGTTTAAGAGATATAGTAGTTAAGCTGAGATTTCTCCTAGAGTATAATAACACCAGATATTTCATAAGTATGGCTACAGATTTGTTTCACGAATAACTTGAAATCTCTTCTCCTTCAGGTCCTTCCTTCCTTTGGGTTATCTGGGTAAACTTCCTTCTTTCCCCCACCTTGGCTTCCTTCCTCAGACACTTACTGAACCCTCTTTGCCTCAGTTTCCTCATCTGTAAAAGGAACTGGAGAAGGAAATGCTAAACTATTCTAAGTATCTTTGCCAAGAAAAGCCCCAATGAAGCCACAAAGAGTTGGACATGACTGAAATGACTTTACAACAAAACCTTCTGCCTCATTTTATCTCTGAAGCATTCATTTTTCTCTTATCTCTTTCGTAATGCTATAAAAAAAATAAAAATTACCCCTCCAAGAAGGACGGATATTTCAGAGTAAGAAAATGACTACTTACCAAGGAAGACCATCAGTAGAAACAAGAATAATGTCCCCAGGCTTATTTGCATGGCTCTAAGAAGGTGTGATTGCTTGAGCAGCTTCCTTCCTCTCTTTGAATGACAGTGATTGTAGGTAGTTCTGGGAGGTGAAACATGATTCACATTTTTCCAGAGGAGGTGGGGAAAGGGAAACAGGAGGGCCTGAGCTATCTTGTGTTTGCTCTGTTTAAAGACTTTGGTGATCCTGCGGAAGGAAGGGGAAAACCCTGAGCATCTGAAAACTAAACAGATTAGACAAGCAGCTT
The DNA here is from genome assembly GCF_027887165.1 of Monodelphis domestica. Taxonomy (NCBI): domain Eukaryota; kingdom Metazoa; phylum Chordata; class Mammalia; order Didelphimorphia; family Didelphidae; genus Monodelphis; species Monodelphis domestica. The sequence goes on from NC_077232.1 coordinate 231,454,122, forward strand.
GATGAATGTATATGCTTCACCTTTTAATTCATTTATCTAATGTTCTTCTTTATAAATATGGTGGCTTAATAGGACTCACCACTTCACGTGAAGATTTGTATTAACTCTTTGCTTCTTCTCTGAAGAGATCCAAATTTAAATGATTTTGAGGTAAGCCCTCATGCCTAACCAATGGACAAAAAAATATTGAAAATATTAAGATTCCGATGGGAATGAGAATGGAAATAGGCCTCCTGGCTCAATGCTTTTGGAACAGCAAATTTGTTGAATTTTTCGAGAGACAAGTCAACTTCTAAAATTAGGAGGAATGCTAAAACAAATTTTGGTACAGTTGTTTAGTGGAAAACTAGAATTGGGTAAATATCTGCAGCCATGAGGAATGTGAAGAAATGTGGAAAGACCTCAGTGAAATAATGCAGAGTGAAGAAGGTGGAGTCATTTTAGAAGAAAAGGGAATGAGAATGAATGATCCCCATATTTTAATAGAAGCTTAAAGGGAGTCACAGTGGAAAGTTATGAACTTTTATGGATTTAAGTTAATGTTTATTTACATATGAATATTTATTCAATAAGTTTAATTGCTTATGTTGATGTTTAATTAGTATAATATGCATTTTAAGGAAATTACCAGTTCCCAAGGAGATTCATATCAATTTTGTACTCTTTACGGTAGGTAGTGAGTACATAGTTGTTCCTAGTAGGTTGTGTTCAAAAAGTTATTGAAAAACTTTATTAGTCAGTTTGGGGGCACTCAGAGCCAATTTCCCCCATGGTAATTATGCTATAAATGACAATTAACTTCCCATGACAGCCAATACCAAATCTATTTAGCCTAGACTATAATTTGTGATTTAGAATTAAAACACAGCTTAGGACTCTTCTAGTTCTTCTCTGAGATCTCCCCAGTTTCTGGTTCTTTATTTTCCTACCCACTAAACATAAGACTACCCTCCCTTTGCCCCATCTGTCCACAGACTCCTTTTTTTCCTCTTTTTGCATACTTGCTTTCTGCCATCTTATTGTTCTTATGGCTTCAGTTTTTACTTCAATTTTCATGAATCCAAAATCAATAGATCTTTCCCTAATCTTATAGCTCTCTATCACCATCTAAATGTCCTGCTGACACGTCAGCATATGGTACATTCCTGTAACCTCTCATGGACACCTCATTAAGCAGGTAAGTTGCAGAACAGGTGCTGGTCTGCTTTTGTGGAGAAATTCCCTCAACTCAACAGATCCCCAAATGAACTCATCTGTATTTGTGCTTTACCACCCTCCCCCAATGTTTCTTTTCCTCCAAACTTTCTATTGATAATCAAAATGATAGTATATTATGTTTAAAATGTATAAAACCCTCTAAATGTTTGCTCAGTTATTCTCACAGCAACCTTGAGATGTATGTAGGTGCTGTTAGGATCCTCATTTTACAGATGAGGAAATGAAATAAGCTTCAGTGGCTTGCCCAGGGTCATTGAAAGTAGGTTTAAATTCAGGTCTTCTGCACCATGGGGCCAGGAAGCTGCCTTTTAGGTAGTGTCACCATTCTGCCAGTAACTTGGGTTCAGAATCTTAGTCATTTTTTATTCTTCCTTCTTTCTCCCTCAAATCTAATGAACAAATAATGTCCATTCAGATATCAATAATAGACACTTAAATAGATATTTAGGTTGCATGATCTTGTTTGATTACAAAGATCCTGAAAAGTGTGGGTTGGTTGTTTTTTAGATTTTATTTTGGTCCTCACCTGTGATTTTACCTATAGAGAGAACTCCATTGAGGAAATTTTTCTACAAAAGCAGGCCAGTGTCTGCCCTGCAACTTATCTGCCCATGAGAGGTTAATGGAATGGACCAGCACACAGTAGTATGTGTCAAAGGCTTGATTTAGTTTTTGTTTCTTCTCCATTAGGCTATTTCTCATCAGATATTGTTATACCTATTTTACAGATGAAGAAACTGCAACTCACAAAGATTAAATATTTTGCCATACTTTCATAGCTAATAGCAGGATTTGAACTCAGTCTATGACTCTTTTCCCTCCCCCAACTGTTTCTCACCAGACCCTTATCTCTCACTTGAACTATTAGAATAGCTTTTAGAACCCATCTTCCCAGTCTGTTCTTCCCATTGTCTGCATAATATTCCTAATATGCAGCTATGACCTCATCACTCCATTTCACAAAGACTCTTGGTCCTTTCCTATTGTTGGCAGTTTTGCAGATTCTAAGTGTCAGGAAGGACCCTGGGAACCATCTTATGTCATCTATACCTATACAATAATATCTACAAAGCATGCCCTGCAAGCTTCTTGCCCCCACCCCCACTCCACCAATTGTATTCGATTGACTTAAAAATATAAACCCTTGTCTTTTATCTTAGAATCAATACTAATCAATTCCAAGGCAGAAGAACAGTAAGGACTTAGCAATTTGGGGTTAACTGACTTGTCAGGGTCACTAAGAAATATCTGAGGCCAGATTTGAACACAGGACTTCCCATCTCTGGGGCTGGCTCTCTAACCACTGGGTCACCTAGCTGCTCCTCTCTTCGCCTCTATATGTTTTACATTCCAGTCAGGCTGAATTATTTACTGTTCTCCCATCAGGCTTCCTGTCCTTAAAAGTGGCTTCTCGTTGCTAAAATAAACTTGAGACATTTCTTTCTGAATGTGGCACTAGTCAGACCATATCTATCATTTTTATTGTGGCACATCTCATTTAGAATGTACATTGGCAGGCAGGAGTGTGTCCAGAAGATGGTGCCCAAGAAGATACCCCATGAGGATCAATGAAGGAAATGGGATTCAGACTTGTTCTGCTTGACCCCAGAAGGGCTCCCAGGACAGAAGGTAAAGAGAGACAGATCTGGAATTTATCTCAATAAAAACTTCTTCACAATTAGAATTGTAGGACTAACTGTCTGGGGAGGTAGTAGGCAGATAGACCTAACTGAAAATCCTCCAGTAGAGGCTGAGTGACCATGGATTGGAAATGATATAGGAGATGTTCCAAGTCTTTGACTTGGGGGAGATGGTAGGGTATAGAAGGATAATATCATGGGATCATGGGATTTTAGATAAATCATGGGATCATAGATTTAGAACTGGAAAGGACCCGAGAAGACCTCTAGTTTCCTCATTGGGGTAGCTAGATGGCACAGTAGATAGAGTCCTGCACCTGGAGACAAGAAGACTTGAGTTCAGATCCAACCTCAGATACTCCCTTGATCCTGAGCAAACCATTTAACCCTATTTGCCTTGGTTTCCTCATCTGTAAAATGAGCTGGAGAAGAAAATGGTAAATCACTCCAGTATCTTTGCTGAGAAAACCCCAAATGGAGTTATAGAGTCAAACATGACTGAAAAATGAGTAAACAGCCACAACAATTCCTTCAATTATAAAAAAGTAGGTGGTTTAATTCAGTAACTTCTGAGGTTCCTTCCAGCTCTAAATCTATAAGCATGTGATACCTATGATTCTCCAGACCAAGATTTCCTTTTCTGACCCCCCCCCCACTCCTTTATATGTGTTTTCCACTTAATAGACAGTAAAGTCCTTGCGGGAAGAGATGATGGTCTTAGAATGTCCAAGGCCTAGTGCAATGCCTGGTAGGTAGTAATAGATGCTTAATGAATACTTTTTAATTCATTCATTCATTCAATTCAGGGACAGCTCTCTTAGGTCCTCTTTAATCAACCCATCTTATATGAGAGGAAACCAAGACCTAAAGAAATTAGAGGATTTGCAGATAGAGATTATACAGGAAACAAGGTGATTTTAACTGAGGTCCTCTAAGCCCATAACCAGCATCTTTTCCAGTTAATGCATCATAACACTCCCTCATTTTATAGATTGGGAAACTGAGTTCCCAGGAGGTAGAGAACTTGCCCCAAGTCATATGATGAAGAGCTAATAGAGCTGGGATTCAAGCCCAGATCTCTTGACTCCAAATCCTGTGCTCTTTCCACTTTAGCCCAACTAAGGAAGGGAGGAGGAAAGGGGTAGCAACATGCTTTTTGTGAGGTCTAATGTATGACCATCCTGGCACTGAGTAGAACAGAGCTTAATTGGGATCTGGGAATACGCATTTACCTGTTCCTTCCACAATGATCCCATGCTCTCCTCTTATTCTGACTTAGTCATATATGGGCCCTGAGGCTTTAGAGGAGAAGAAGCCATCTGAACAAGGAAATAGACAAAATCTTGCTTCTGTTGATGAGAGTTGAACATCTAAAATGCTACCACCAAACCCATTTTTTTGGAGACTTCTCAAACCACAGAATTCTGCCAGTGGCCATAAAACAAAGCCAATTTACCTCCTTCCTTGGGCTAATTGTCAGTGTGCAAGGTGAGGGCCCCTGGAATGCTAAAAACAAGACAACTTTTACCTTCAGAATAGAGGTGCATAGCCTCTTACCCCAAAGGGATATTTTGCTTTCATGAAGAGCCAAAGGAGTTTTTGAGGTTTTGTTGGCCTGTCTTTGAATCAGTTCCCTTTTTTTTTAAAACTCTCTTGGGGAAACCAGCTTGGTTTGGGCGTCTGGAAGAAGTTTAAGATTATTAGTTGCATGGAACACATGGTATTTATTGCAGTAGCAACTTGACAAAGTTTAGTGGTTCTCTCTGTATTTGTCTTGGCTCTGCTTACTATTTGTGACTCTCAAATGCAATAATTTCTCTGGAACTCAGTTTCTTTATCTTGATGGGAATGACCATTGGATCTTGAATCAGAAAACTGGGTTCTGCCCCTTAGGATCTGTTAAGGACTTCACTAGATTTGCTTTGGCCTTACTAGTCCAGGCCTCATTTCTCTACACATATAACCCTCTTCCCCTTTCCAGGTCCTTTTTGTGTGTTACCTTACCTTATTAGAATGTAAGCTCCCGGAAGGTAAAAAATATTTTCATATGTTTTTTACTTGTATCTGTTAAGATTAAAATTCTCTGGAGATTGTATATTAAGTTATAATTATTTTATCATTAAAAGCAGGACAGAGAATAAGAAGACCTCTAACCATGTATGACCAGCTCTTGTCTTAGCAGCCTCTTCTGAGAGCCACACTGAAAAACTCACCTACTAACTCTGAATTCCCAGGAAAAACACCCCCACTTTCTCCTGGTTCTCTAATTTGTGCTTTTCTGAAGTCCCTTTTCAATGGCCATCTGTTTGGAAGACTATAATCTCACTCTGGGCAAGAAGTATGTGGTCTTCTGGAATTAAGGACTCAGGAGATCTTTGGAATGGCTGCAAGAGTGCAAAGGTCCACTTTTCTCTGCCCATCTATCTTAAGTGGCCTGTTTACAAATAAAAATAACAGACTTTTGTTTTCATTCAACCAGAGGGGAGGATTAAAAGCAAAATTATAACTTCAATATTAAGATTAAACCTTTCTCTCTTTAAAGATTGTCTTGGGGTGCCAAAGAAAGTGGTACAGATTAGTGTTAAATTTCCACATACTCCTAACAGTGCCTCTCCTATTCTATTGGCTTAATAAATGTTTTATTTATCCTTATCTATCTATCCATCCATCTATCTGTCTGTCTCTTTCTATCTATCCATCCATCATCTATCTATCTATTCATCTATCCATCCATCCATCTATTTATCCATTTACCTATCTACCATTTATCTATCCATGTATACATCCATCCATGTGTCTACTATCTGCCTTTCTATTCATCCATCCATCTTACCCATCTATTGACCTGTCCATCTACCTGTTATCCATACACCCATACATTCATCCACCTACTTATCTCTATTCAAATCATACTTTTGACATTTATTACATATGTGACATTTAATGCATATGTGAGTTATAGGAAGTCACTTGATTTCTCATCTGTTAAATGAAGGGGTTGAATTAGGTGATGTTAACGTGTCTTCCAGCTCTAGAGTTATGTTCTCAAAGATCCCTACTGGACTTAATGTCTATGATACATTCATTTCATATAAGGTCTAAGGTATTAGTCCTATTTCACTATTTCATCAGCACTATTTAAGTATAGCAGATATTTAAATACATCCTATTCCATGTGTATGATACTATTCTAAATGCTAAGTAGGAGAAAAGAGATGTATATTTTAGATAAGATACAGTCCCTGCCTTCATGAAGCTTATTTGTAGGCAATTGATTTATACACAGAAAATGATAGTAAATAGTAACATATGTTCAGTGTATTAGAGAGGTTTGAATAATGAGATCTGAGTGGGGAGGAATGATATCTGAGGATGCCATTACCCACAGTGGGATCAGAGGAGGCTTCATGGAAGAGGGGGCAGAAGGGTATACTTCTATTGTTCTCTACAGCTCCATTCACTTAGAAAAGAAGTATCTTTGATGCCTTTTGTTTTTACTTCACAGTGGTTCCCCCCAAAACACCATCCCCTGTTCACCTTCTGTCATGTAATATAGGGAAAGTCCCTCTAAGTCAGAATTTCAGAGACCATGTTCCTTCTTCACTGTTGGATTTTGATCCATTAACATTTGGAAATCTCCCACTAACTTGAAGGATGAATCAACTGACCCAGTGGTCTAGCTGGTCCCACACCAGGTATCCACCAGGATATCAGGAATACCCATGTATCTTGATATCATCCCTACTGCTGCATATTCAGCAAAACTATCTAACACTCAGTTGTCTTATGATACGTGCTATTGGGCAGTGATACTACTCAGCTTCAGAAAATTCCAGGTTTCTCCTTTGGAGGTTGAAGGGAGTTATATGTTTTTTTTTAATCAAATCAATCAACCAAAACAATATGTATTGTCTGGTTTGTTCTACCTCCTATGGCCTTTCCAAGAAAAATTCCGTATTCATTATAAAGTGATCTGGTACTATAAAACTTAAAACTTCAATTTGAATAGTTCAGAGGTTTTAAATGTTTTGTTTAACTCTCTTTTCTGCCACATTTCTTTTGTTAAAACTTTCATATTGTTATGGCTAGAAACACTGTCCTCTCAAATAGAATAACAGAATTAAAAATAACTTAAATCATTCTTCACTTGCTCCTTCTAGAAAAATGCAAGGTATCATTCAATGTAATTCTCATGTTCATGTGTAAGTATGTTGTACATATATACTGCACTCTTCATAGCTTTAAAGTGGGTCTGTTTACTAAGATTGCTAATGTAGCAGTGGATATCGTAGTGAATATGTGTATGAAAACTTCAAAGTTTTGCAGAACATTTGCTAAATATTGTTTCTAGTAATATTTTTTTTTGCATGCAGCACTGCAATGATTTCCAAGATCTCTTTTTTATGTGAAATTTTACAATCAACTGCTTTGGAATTGCATTTTTTATCAGGAAAAATTGACTTAGATTAGAGTGATGTAAAAAAGAACTTCCTGATCTAAGAGGACTATACATCAAACTTGATTACTAAAAGATGTAGAGTTCACATCCTTAAAGAGCAATAAAGGAATATTGAATGCCTTCTTTATGCCCAGCCTAGTAGCAAAACAGATATATGAGAGCATAATAAAGTCCTTTTGTGGTTAAAAAAACCAAAATGTTTAACAACTGCCTGTGGACATGAATGAATGAATGAATGAATGCAGGGCATATTAAGTACTTACTATTGCAAATAGGGTGGACTATGCTAAGTGCTGAGTATGCAAATAGAAGAATAAGACACTCTACTCTTAAGGAGCTCATATTTGAATGGAAGGAGATAACACATATGGAAATTTTAGGCTGCAAGTGAGTTGGAAAGGTCCCACAGACCTTAGGATGCCACAGCAAAGAAAATGGTAATGTCTCTTCTTTAATGCTATTTCCATGATAAATCATATCAGCTTGTGAGATTTGTGAGATTTGACAGTGCTGAGGATATTGCTGGCAAGAACTTTCTTTCTGGGTCTTCCTATAGCTCTGACTGTAGCACCTGCAGGACCAGTTGCAAGGTTGCAGCTCCATAAGGATAGTTTTCCAGGTTGATGGCTGCAGATAGACTGGGAGCACTGCTAGTCCCAAGGCTCTTGTGTTCAGAGTCCTGGGCTGTCCCCATCATGGTCTGATTTATGATGGAGATCAAAGTGGTAATGGTGCTTTGATTTGGTTAGTACATGGTGACTTCTGTACCTCCTTTAGGTGCCCTGCTTTTTTCATATGTGGCAGTTGGCTAGGATGACTGGCTTGTTCTCCATGGGAACTACTTCCCTGAAAGATGGATATGAGGCCTGGGATGGAAGCAGGACCAGTGGTCTGGGAGGTTCTACCTTACTCAAAGCTCCTGTGGTTACCTGCCAGTTGGTATCAATTGGTCAGCACTTCTTGTTGGTGATGAGGATCCTAGGCCCTTGCTCCACAATAATTTCTCTCTCTCTTTTTTTGGCAAGATTCAGAAATTGTTTTTTTTTTTTAATTATCTTTGTTGATGAAGAAAGTCACAGTATTTCTAACATAATTCAAACACTAACTCAGTGTGGCAGTAGGGACTGAGCTAGAAGCAGGTCTAGTTGTTTGAGAGGACACAGCTATGATAGACATGCTATATAGCACAGATTTTTTATGGCATTTAAGGACAAAGTATTTTTTTCACAGCTGATAGAAACTTTAATTTCACAAGCCTCAAATAGCAACTTGATCTCTTGTTTAGGGTAAGAGGCTCGGTTCTAGCACTAATGGAAATCAAGATCATTAAGCTGGATAGGCTGGGGAGAAGAAACCCTATAACTCAAATCTCTTATTTTTCTCTGGATTAAACTCACCATTTCCTTGCTTTCTTACTCCTTACTTCCTTTCCTTTCAGAAGTACATTTCTGTTTCCTTTTACTCAAAAGCAGATCGCATTTTTTTCCTTCCCTTCATTTTATTTTCCATCTAACTTTTTTTTTTATGACCTTAACAAAAAACCAAAAAGACCCATTTCAACCCACAGCTTAAAATAAGAGATAATTGTAATAAAACCATTAGTCACTCCTCTTTTGAGGTTGCTGTTCTTTTCAAACATATAACAAATCCAATGTTTTGATAGTCAAAGTTGTCTTGTTTGTGATTCCTTCTGTTCTCTTTTAAAATTTTTTATTTTTTTCCTCTGAGGTAAAAACTCCATCTTCCTTTCCACCTTCCATCCACCATGTTTCCTTCCCCTCCCACCTCTTGTTCCCATTAAAAAAAGAACAGGGAAAAAAATCCGTGTAACAAATACAGCATTCAAGTGAAAATAAAAGTCCCACATTAATCATGTCCAAAAATGTATGTTTCTTTTTGTATTTTGTATCCATCACTTCTCTTTCAGGGTGTAGATTGTTTTCATCATTGTTTCTCTGGAGTTGGTTATTGCATTGATCAAATTTGTTAAGTCTTTCAAAGTTGATTGCCTGTATAGTGTTGTTATTGTATAAATTATTCTCCTTCTTAATTTCCTCAAGTAACTGTGTCGCATTTCATACAAGTCTTCTCAGGTTTCCCATGGAACTGCCCATTTTAATAATATTCCATTACATTCATATGCCATAAGATGTTTAGCCATTGTCCATTTGATGGTCACCTTCTTTGTTCCCAGTTCTTTGCCACTTCAAAAAAGAGCCATTGTAAATATTTTGCTTCCTATGGGTCCATTTTCCCTTTTTTTAATCTCTAGGTGTCAGTTTGGCTCACTAGCACAGGTGAACCAATTGTAGGCAAGAACCAAGCAGGGCAAGTCAACCTAAGTTTAATCTTTAGCCTGCAGCTTAATATGGATGTAAAATGTTCATACATAACACTATATAAAATCAGGATTGTACTCATATTGTTGTTCAGTCATTCCGGTCATGTCCAAATCTTCATGACCCTACGTGGGGTTTTCTTGGTAAAAATACTACAGAGGTTTGCCATCTTCTTTCCTAACTCATTTTACATATAGGAAACTGAGACCAATAGAGTTAAGTCACTTGTTCAAGGTCATACAGCTAGTAAGTGTCTGAGGTTGAACTCAGGAATTCTTGATGCCAAGTCTTGTGCTCTAACTACCATACCTCCCTACTTGGGTAATCCAGTGCCTCCCCTTTTTCAGTTACTTCGTATTTATCCTATACATAGATTGCCTTATATATGTTTGCTCACATGTCACCCCCAATAGATTGTAAGCTTCTTGAGGGCAGGTACTATCTTTGTCTCTTTATATCCCCAACAGCTAGCACAGGATGCTTAATTGTTGATCGCTGGATTTTATATAGGTTGTACCAAAACTCTGAATGCAGTTTTAAACTACTGAAACTTTAATTAAAAGTATTTAAGTTTCAACAGCTTAAAACTTTGCTAAGAGTTTTGGGACAAATTGTATTCTTGGCCTCAAAAGTATTTATCCTAAAACATAGTTATCTTTTATGCCTGTCTTTTTCTTTAAAGTAGTGAATGGAGTTACAGAAAAATTTATCTTTCTCACTTAAAAAAATCTTACATCGTTTAAAAAATATCATCAATGGGTTATTAATACATTACTATTTTAGCCATTAATTCCTTAAGGTTCTTGGTTTCAACCTTAGTAACCCCATTTGTAAGATTAATGTAACAAAACTTATAGGATTTACCTTACAAAGTGGTTGAGAGGCTGCAAAAAGATCCTCACAAAAATGCTCTACAAAACTTAGAGCAGTATATGAGTCAGTTTTTTTTAGTTGATTTTGTGGTAGGAGGGCTGTAGGAGGACTTCCACTTCTGATAGGGAAGGGAAAAAAGTAGAAGAAAAACTGAAAATGCTCACTGAATTTTCTTATTCTCATTAGCTTATAACTGCTGCAATTCTTCTTCTTAGGAGACAGAAGCTGTGTCCTGCTTTCTGCTCTCAAGATACTGAGAGGGTAGTTGGTTTTGGTATTCCTTGGGTGAACCAAGGAAAAGCCATTCAGTTCCCTCTCTGTGGCTGTCTTGAGGTACCTGCCTCCTTCCTGCTGTTCACACTACAAAGAGAAACTGGATTTATTCTGGAGGTGCTGACATCTTTCTTTGGATCAAAAGAGGACTCTTGTCTGTGAGAATCCCTTAGGGCCCTGGTTGTCTTTCCTTTACCAAATCCCTCTCCAATTTAATTAACCCTTTTGTAGTCAGATTAAGTTAGATTAGAAATCTTAGTGAGTTAATATCTGGGTGGGTAATAGTAAATTGGTTCCTCATCCCTTGTCATTCCCTTGCCCTTTTTGTTAATAAAACTTTTATATAATTGTGTGACCCCTTCCTTAAAGCCTCCCCTTCTCCCAAATCCCCCTATTTCAGTGCCCAGCAGCTCCACACCTGCATATCCTCATCTTTCTGTTTTGGACCTAAAGCTCTAGTTGAAATAAGTTCAGGAATTGCTAAGGTCCCAGGATATCGGGATAAGGGGAGGTCTGGGTCCTCATTGCTTCCTGTACCAAATGGTGCTGTCCAACATAGTACAATTCTTTATCTTTTCTAATTTCAGGACAGTAAAACATGAGGGCACATGGCATGATAGATAGAGAGATGGTCTCAGAGTCAGGAAGACCTGCCTCTGACATACTGACTGTTTTATCCTGGGCAAGTTAACTTAATCTCTCAATGGCAACTAGGCTTATCCATTGTTGAAAAAGTGCTGCTCTGTCTGGTTGCAGAGCCAATTCTTCACTGGTTGCTCCCTCTGCCCATGAATTTCTAGCTGGTCAAAAAAATGTGAATATGCACAAGCAGAAAGAATGTAGTATATAAAGCATGGGAGCAAATGTGCTAAGAATATTAAAGGCCATAATGAAAATGGTATGGGCACCCGGGACTTTGAGTATCTACTCCTTTATTTGATTTAAAATTTTAAATATATTACATAATAATATAATATATATGATTTGTTAGAAATGTGTGATAAATTATAATAAATATGCTTATCCAATAGAAACAAATTCTCAAATTAGTTTTATATCCCCAAATCTATTGCATTCTTTTTTCCCCTCCTCCATCCTAACCCCACCTCCCCAAGAAGACAGGTAATATGATATGGGCTGTACATATATTATTATATAACACACTTCCCTGTTTGTCTTGTTGTGAAACAAGACATATATGGTTTAACTAGAGAAAAATGGATGGAGGAAATAAAGCATGGCGGGTTTTCATCTGCATTCAGACTCTATCTGTTCTTTTATGGCCTTGGATAATCTTTTCCATCATGACTCCCTTGTAGTTATCCTGGATCCTTGCTTTGTTGGCAATAGTTATATCATTCACAATTAATTGTCATAAATTATTGTTGTTACTGTGTACAATATTCTCCTGGGTCTGCTCTCTTCCCTTTGTATCACTTCATATAAGTCTTTGCAGGTTTTTTGTGATCATATTGTTTGCCATTTCTTATGGCACAAGCATCTACTTGTGTACATCTACCATCATACAGCTCTGAGAGAGTCAAATAGAAGAACTTCTTTAAATAAAATGAAGTCTGGAATTTAAATATCTGAGGCCTTAAAAAAAGGTTTATGTAATCTGATAAAACAGGAAATTATTTGAGTATTTACTTTTTTTGATATATGATTTTAATTGTTAATGTATATCATTTCCTTAAATTACAGGAAACCACATGTTGGAGGAGGAAAAAAAGATCCATCCTTTAAAATCCATCTGTGTCATAGTGTGGTTTTTTTGTTGGCTTGGGAAGCCACTCTGGGGTGACCTGCAAAGCAGAAGGGAGAAAAGAAAACTTTAGAGATTGATTAGTCTGTAAGAGCACTGTGAAATTAACTCTTTAGGTGACATATACTCCATGCAGAAGGAAAGGACTCATTGAGTTATTGAAATGAAGTTTGAACGCACACATAAGTGCACAGACATACTACTAAAGTCATTCTTCAGAACTTTGGTATTTTGCAAAAAGTGTGATTTCTGTGAGTGTCATTCAGGCATTTTGTACCTTTTAGAATGAATGGATGAAACTCATCAGTAACAACAAAAGATATAATTGAATTTTCTCCAAATCTACATGTGATGGGTACATAGCAAGTGGAACTTAGTTACAATAACTCTTGCTTGCCAGTGGTGGCTAGGAGAGGGATAAGGGCTAGACTTGGTGAGACTTTGTGTTCTATAGGCATTGTTCTTGAGAATTTAAGAATACTTCCAGGTTATGATATGGAATCCTGGTAGACCTTAGTGCTGTTGAAATTTAAATTTTTTTTCTTTTAAATTTATCATGGGTATTCTTAAAAATAAACAAGCAAACAACCTTTCACCTTCTGTCATAAAATGAATATTGTGTATTGGTTCCAAGGCTGAAGAGCCTGTAAGGGCTAGGCAATGGGGGTTAAATGATTTGCCTAGAGTCACAGAGCTAGGAAGTGTTTGAGGCCAGATTTGAACCCATGATATCCTGTTTCTAGAACTGACTTTCAATCTATTGAGTCACCTTTCTTTTAATGATGCTACCATCTGATTGGTCTCCCTTGATTCAGTTTCTCTCCTCTCTAATCTATTCTGTATTATTTCCCATGTTTGTACATTGTTGTTTGCATGGTGTCTCCCCCGTTAGAGTATAAGCTCCTTGAGGACAGTGACTTTTGCTCTTCTTTGTATTCCCAGCACTTAGTACAGTGCCTGGCACATGGTGGGTATTTAATCAATGTTTACTGACTCACTGAATAGCTGCCAAATTGGTTATCAAAAACAAAAGTTTGGCAATATTACTCTCCTATTAAAGAAACTTCAGTGACTCCCTATCATTGCCTCAAATCTAAACTGCTCTGTTTAGCCTTTAATGTCCTTGACAAGCTGGCTCCAGTGTAACATTTAAAATAGTTGGATGTCATAAACTGTAAGATTTAAAAGAGTTAAAATAGTTGAGGTTGTAAACTGTAGTGATTAAAATAGTGGAAGACTTAAATTGTGATAGATATAAGAGTGGGTGAGTAAATTTGTGACCGCAGGAAATATGTTTTCACTGCAGTGTCTTGTTTTAAATCAAATATTTAAGGTGGTCGCCAGGGAAATATTCCCAATTATGAATATACCCAAGTCAACTGGGTTTTATAGAGACTTTAATTAATAATACAATGAGGAATTAAAGAAAAGAGAGAAATAGAGAAAAAGGAAATAAGTATGAAGGGCCTTAAGCCAACATGGCCTAGACCTGAGTCTTAAGATAGAATCAGTCAGTCAGTCTTTTAACACTCACCACAAGGTCTGTCTAAGCAAGGATTCTAGTGACACCAGGCCAGCTCCATCTCAGCTGACTTCACCAGAGAGCCTTCCAGCCAGAGATTGTTCCAAAGGGCCTCTCTCCAGAGCCTCCAGAGGGACAGAGTCCCCTCAGAGGAGCTCCAGCGAGACCTCCTTAGAGATTGTCCTCCAAGAGACTTCCTTCTTAAGAGCCTCTCCTCAAGAGATTTTCCTCAAGCGATTCCCCTAAGAGATTTCTGCTTTTTCTTATATAGGGGGTTTTCTCCTATGTCACCTCCCCTAAGTCCTTACATCTACCAATCACAGTAGATGTTTTTCCAAAGGACAGCCCATTCTGAATTCACTGCTGGGTCGACTAATCCCTTTAGTAAGTTTGTACCAGAAAAAACTTCTGAATAAGTTTTCACCTCTGCTCCTGGCAAGTTTACAAGTTGCCTGACCTTTAATAGATACTTAGCACCCCATTGTATTAATTCTAAAAATAGGCATGGCTTAAAGAACTTTTTGCCTCATTATAAGTATGGGCCCAAGTACCCTCATTGTTTAGCAAGGAGTTCTCTCCCCTAAAGCAGTCCTAAGTATGGGTGGAGCAGAGGTCCTCCCATTTCTGATCCAAGTAGAGTTCTCATTGTCAAAATGGGGAATGTTCCCAGTAGGGAATTGTTCCAATGGAGAATTCCCCAATGTGGAAATTTTTAACATTCACAAGTCTGAGAAATTTCAAGATTCACACCAGCTTGTATTTTCAGGCTGATTAAAGATTATGTATTCAACATTTCACCAAATTAATGTACATACTATTCACCATACACATCATTACATTTCCCATTGAATAGGTAGTCCTCCACCCCTAAAATGCTCTTCCTCCTCAGCAGACTGGAACCATTGGTTCCCTTCATCTGAACCTCTTACAAGGTTTTCCGGATACTCCCTATTATTGGCTCTTCCTCCCAAATTCCTTTGTATTTACTTTGTAATTGCCTTATATGTGTGTATGTTGCATTTACAATGACCCCTCACCTATCTTAGGAGTTACATTCCAGAGACCCCTCCCCCCCATGCAAAGCATCAGTGGCATATTTTATTATTTATATATATTTTAAGGCTTTATAAAATCTTCCCACTCTCCTATAAACCTTTTCCACTGAGCCAATCAGCACCCAAGATACAGAACACAGTGCTGTGGTTGGTCAGCTTTTATTCCATCAGCCAATAATGTGCCAGGATAAGTATAACACCACAATACAGAAATATATATATATAAACCTGTGATACAGTGAAGCTGGGATAAGTGAAACCTGACGGCTGTATTCCTCAACAGAAAATAAAATCCTTGAAGACTAGGACTGTTCTCTTGCCATTTGGGGATTCCTAGCACCTGTTGGATATTTGTTCAATTGAATGGTCACTGCTGCTGACTTCTAACTGCAGAGTTGAGTCTGAATCTATTCTTCTATGTATTCAAAAATGTTTCCAGCATCGAGGTCTGTTCTCTGTGTGAGCAAATGTGGTCATAGACAGTTGACAAACAGACTTTTTCTACAATGCGTACCCAGGAAGTCTTTCCTTGGGCTGATTATAGCGGCAATTAGGGGCTATTGTTATTTGAGACATTACATTGTTCCTCAGAATCATATTTATCTTGTTCTCCTTGATTCACACAAAGAGTCACTCTATTTACTTATGTAAGTAAATATGCTTATTATTGACCAGAGTCATCAGTCTGCCAGTGTTTCCCAGCATGCCACAGGCAGTCTCATACTTTGGAGGCTGTGTTTTTGTGTGACCCTCTTGATGGTTCTCTTAGGCTTTGTTCCTGTTCATTTCCCATACCGACTAGCCCAGTACCTTTGTGACACTAAACAATCACTTATTTTCCTCGTCAGTAAAATGGGGTGGGAGTAATTTAGGCTAGGTGGTCTGTGAAGTCCTTTGAAGCTTTAAATCTATGATTCTACTTCATCAAGGTATCTAGGTGTTGCAGTGACCTGGAGACATTTAGTAACTGTGTGTGACCCTGTGCCAATCACTATGCTTCAGTTTCCTCATCTGTAAATAGCACCTACCTCCACAGGCTGTTTTGTGGATCAAATGAACTAATATTTATGAAGTACTTTAAACCTTAAAGTACCATTTAAGTACTAAGTAGCTATTATTATTATTTGTAGTGCCAAGGTAGCATTGATTTTGGGGGGAACCATGGTCAAATTCTGTTTCTTTGATTTGCCTCCACTATCATCATATTCCTAGGAAAGACTCATGACCAGGAAACTTATTATCCCCTGAGATTTCATCAGCTTTGATATTCATAGCTCATTAGTAGGTAGCCTCAGCTCTTCTGATCATGGGACTACAGGATGGGGCAAAGAGCTCCTCTCAAAGCCACCATTTAAACATTTAAAGTTGTTTAACAGCCAAGTCCTTCCTGATCATCTCCTTGGACAAGACACCACCATCATCATGTTCCTGTGGCTGAATACCTTTCCCTTAACCCCTCCCTACCAGCCTTGGTAACTTCCTTTTGCATGTCTTCGTCCATTCTAAATACTGACTTCTTTTTTTTTCCTTATTTTTATTACCTGGGTTAAGCACAGTGCTTAATATGTGTTTAATACTTATTTATTGAATTAAATAAAATTTCTTGGTGACTCTGGTGGCACTCAAGAACATGAATATCCTATCCGTAAATGGCTTTGAATCCTGGATGGATCTGTGATCTTATTATTATGAGTCCTTTCTCCAGCAAGACAGTTTTCAATCTATCTCTGTTTTCTTGTCCTTGAGACTCTTGTCCTCTCATATATCCTTCACAGAGGGACCTACCTCTAGAACCAGGTGTGATTCCTGTTGTTTTTGTTGTGAACCACCTTGACATTCTGATGAAGCCAAAGGACTACTCAGAAGAATGTTTATAAAATAAAATAAGATTACAAAGGAAACCATTTAATGAAATTACAGTTATCAGAATATCTTCAAAAAGTTCATTGACCCACAACAACTCTGTAGTTCAGTAGATAGAGAGCCAGGCCAAGAGATGAGAGGTGCCAGGTTCAAATCTAGCCTCAGGCACTTCCTAGCTGTGTGACCCTAGACATGTCCCTCGGACCTCATTGTCTAGTCCTTACTACTCTTCTGCCTTAGTATTGGTTCTAAAACAGAAGGTAAAGTTTAAAAAAAAAAAAAAGCTTATTGGCCCTAGGATAAAAATCCCTGCTTTAAGACTGGACACAAATAGACAGCATTGTCTATTTATTGCTTGTTCCTTGCTCTTTCTATACAACTCATCTCCTTTTATGTCATAATAGATTTAAGTTTTTCCACCATGGAAAATAAGGCTTGGATAATTTGGATTTGGTTTTGAGATTAATGCCAAGTAATCTGATACCATCCTATTCATCTCCCAAAGGACATACACTTTTCTGTGTTGAACCAAGACATCAGCATTTATCATACTTTCTCAGTAGCAGAATTCAGTGGCATCTGTTGACTCTTGATTGCAAATGGTAAGAAAATGTTCTGAACAAATGTTAAAATTGCACACCCTTAGAGCTGGAAAGGACTTTGCTATTCAGTTGTGTCCAATTCTTTGGGTTTTCTTGGTAAAGACAGTGCAGTGATTTAGCTATTTCCTTCTCTAACTCTTTTTATAGTTGAGGAAACTGAGGCAAACAGTGTTAAATGACTTGCCCAGGGTCACATAGCTAGTAAGAGTCTGAGGCCAGATTTGAAATCAGATCTTGACTCCATATCTGGCATTCTATCCCCTGTACCACCTCACTGCCCCAGACAAAATTTGACACATTATCTGAAGCAACCACAACATTTTACAGTTGAAGATATAGTCTCTAGGACAGTGTGGTACAACAGAAAAATGCTGGATTTGGAATCAGAGGACCTGGGTGTGAATTCTGATTCTATTAGGTACTGTCTTTGTGACCTTAGTTTTCTCACTTGTTAAATAAAGAAGCTAGATTACATCATCTCTTAAGGACTCTTCCAGTTCTAGACCTATGAGCCAATGAGATGAAGTAATAGCAATTTACAAGGCACCATTCATGATTACAACACATCTTTCAGTAGCTTTAAGAGATAGTTAATCCAAGTATTATCCTTATCAAAGCTCCCCAGGATACAGAGACTTGTTTGTAGTCCCATGGCTAGTAAGAAGCAGAGCCCAAGTTTGAGCCTGGATCTTCCTGACTCCAAGTCCAACACTTTCCATGATACCATATTTCTAGGCTTATTCAGTAAATTGTGAAGAAAAATACAGGGTTCCATACTCCCAGCAGAACTGTTCTAAAGATTTGGTGGGGTTCCTGTGGAGATGAGCCCATGCCTGAGACCTTGGCTAGGTGACTGAAACTCATGTCCCAATCAATATTCACCACATTGTGGGCTTTCCTCTTCTGCCACATACATGGAGACAGTGTAGTATCCTAGATCAGCCACCAGCCTTGGTCATGAAGATCTGATTTCAGATCTCACCAGAGACACTTCTTCACTGTGTCACTGTGGCTGAGTCACTTAACCTTGTCTGTGTCTCAGCTTTCTCTTCTGTTAAAGGCGGAGACTAGACTTAAAGGCATCCAAGATTCCTTTCAGCTCTAAATCTGTGATCCTATTAGAAAGAATGTATACACAGAAGATTCCAGAGCTCAGAAGCACCACTACTCATATATTTTGTCAAATTTCATGTTATTCTTTCAATTATTAAACATTTTTTTCTTTCCCTCCCACCCACACTTACTAAGGAGCAGGAATGGGAAACACCATGTACCAAATACACATAGTTAAAGTAAAACAGATTCTTGTATTGGCTTTCTCTCTTTATAGCTATCATCTGTCTATCAATAAATTTATCTATCTATCTATCTATCTATCTATCTATCTATCTATCTATCTATCTATCTCTCTATCTATATCTATGTCTGATTCTGCATCATGTTATCCATTACCTTTGTTAGGTAGGTGCATCCTACTTCATCATCAGACCTCTGTAATGATGGTTTGTCATGGCATTGATCAGAGATCATGTCATTCAAAGTTATTTGACTTTATTATGTTATTATTGTAGAAATTGTTCTTCTGATTCTGCTCACTTCACTCTGCATCCATTTATCAGATCTTACCAGATTTCTCTGAAACCTTTTCAGCATTCCATTATGTTAATAGACCATAATGAACTTAATCATTTTCCATTTGATGGGGAAACTTAGTTTCCAGCTCTTTGCCACTATAAAAAGAGCTGCTAGAAATATTTTTATATACATGGGCCTTTATGATGATGTCTTTGGGGCATGGCCTACTAGTGATATTCTGGGTCAAAGGCTATTAATAGCTTATTGAAGTTTTTGATTATACACCAACCATACTTTTGTCATGTAGTTGCTGCATTTGATTTTCTGTAGTTTTCTGTTTCCATGAACCTTCCAATTCAAGGACTTGGGGGTATCTCTCTTTCCTAACTTTGCCCACAATGTCAGAGCGAGCTAGGCTTTTGAATTGCATTTAATAATATGGCAGAAGCCTAAATATTATTTCCTTGTAGGGGCTAGCCAAGTGCTTTATCATTATATTTTTATTGTCATCCGTGCTGAGAGGCTAATAACATAGTCCCCGTTTTACATGAAGGACAGGTAAGTTACAGAATTGGAGTCCCTCGTCCCTAGGTTCTCCACCACGGTTTTGGGCTGAAAAAACATCTCTTAACTTGTGATGAGTTTTGAGCTCAATGAATCTTGCTGTCTCCAAGGCATTTCAGCCCTGAAATAGCTAGAAATTGTGTTAGAGTGTTCTGAATTTTAACCTGGCTAAGTCTTAACTGCTTAGAATCAGTCCACTGCCCTCTATGCGGCTAAGAAGGGCAAGCTCACTGGAAGGACAAGAAGACCCTGTCTACAAGCAAATTGCTAGCGGTAGTAAAAGGAATAATTAGATAAGATAAGTGAAATGAAGAGCCCGGGCTGGGGAGAAGAGTATGTTAATTAAGGAAAATGAAATAACCAAAATTCACTTTTAGTAACTTTAAAGAATTTGGGGGATCCTAGAATTGTTTTCTCTCGCCGTGTGTGTGCGTGCATTTGTGTGTGTGGAGGTGTAAAGGAGAAAATCAGTACAGCAACAGTCGTAATATTTAGCTGGCAATCTGGCCATGCGCCTGTAATTCTGTATTAACTCTCTGTTGCTTGGGTTCCATCGAAGCTGAAGGCATCAGCTCGCCTTTCTTTGCTCTCCTCAGTCACTATGTGCATTGTTGTCCTTTAATGATTGGCTGCTAGACTAGAAACAGCTGCACACAGCCTTGATTTGTAAAGGGGTGGCCAACCTTAATGCAGTTGGTAGTGGCTAACAAGGCAAGACGGGGAGGGGAAGACTAGCCCGAGAGGCCATTTCCACTTCGGTTTGGAGGCCGCTTGGACCTTTTGCCTAGGAATTTGTTTGCGGGAGTCCAAGGAGCCCAGGCTTCCAGAATCCGCTGCAGGTGGGGAAGGTGAATTGCAGATTTCCCTTGTAGACTGAAGATCTTTTTCCCCCTCCTCTTTCCCTCATGCCCGCCCCCAGCCTTTCAAAAGGGGGTGGGGCTATCTCCAAATATGTAAATTTACAAGAGCTGACTACGGGCTGGGGCACCAGCCAAGGTTTTCGGGAAGCCCAAGGGTGTTTTACATTAAAATGTGAAGCTTGACAGGATCAGGGCTCTAACTTTAGACAGCTTCTTGATTAGCATGAGACTGGGTGGCTGCTGGCTTTCCTGCCCTTCAGTAGCCATTCTGCAGAGAAGCAATAGCCACTTAGTAGGGCATTGACTTTGGAGGCATTGAAAGGAGCCAGGAGGCTGGGATCTCTTGGCAGCCATGGCTCCCGGAGCCGCCGGAGCTCGTAGGTAGGAGAAAAAATGCACAAGTATGTGAGAAACCTGTGCGTACCCGCGGCGCACACGCAGAAGCAGCCTTAGCGCCAGCGCACGGGAAGGATGCAGGAGGAGCTCCGGTCCTGGTGACGACCTTCTCTGTCTGCTGGTGGGTGGATTCCTTCCACAGGAGCACGACTGCCGCAGCTGCTGTTGCTTGCGGACCCTGCCTAGAGCCTGTGTGTGTGTGTGTGTGCATGTGCGTGTGTGAGGGAGCCGCGCGCGCGCACACACACAAACACATACACACACTCATTCTCTCCTGTGAGCGAGCGACAGGGGCTGCTGGAAGGAAGCACCCCCACTGCTGACTGCGGCGGAGACCGGATCCAGCCTGCTTCATTGATTGCGGCTCCAGCCTCCCGTAGGTGAAAGGGAAAACAACTTGGAGACTTGTCATCTGAAAAGCCACCTCCTAATCCTTCTTGCCAGAGAGGAGCCCATCCGAGCGCAGCTTCCTGGGCGCCCTGTCTCAGGTCAAAACCAAAGGCCTTCGTTTTTTTCTTTTCCTCTCCACCCCCCACCCCCATTTGTTTGGGTCTTTTGTGCCCCCGGCTCACAGTTGGTTAAGCACTCCTTTGCTGAATTGAGCTATTGTCTGAGACCCCATCGCCTTTCTCGCTGCAGATCTTTGCTCCTCCAACCCCCCAACCTCTTTTCCCCCCACCCCACCCCCTCCTCCTCCTCGTTTTGGCTGGGAAAGCCTTCCTAATGTGCCTTTCCTCCACATGAATCTGGAAGCTATAAGCTGGACTGATTGCAAATGAAGTGTAATGCATTGTGGGACGTGTGTAAAATTGGATCATTCGAGGTGGGGGTGTGTGGGAAGGAACGGACCTGCAGTGTGTTTTATAGAGGAGGAGGAGGAGGAGGAGGAAGAGGAGGAAGAGGTGGTGGTGGTGGAGGTGGTGAAGGTGGAGGTGGTGGAGGTGGTGGAGGCGGCGGCGGCGGTAGCAGCAGCGGTGGGAAAATGTTTGCAGAATCTACCCAGGCTGGGCTTGCAGCAGCCTGATGAACCAAGGGACAGCCGCGCGCTGGCTCCAGGCTGCAGCTCGCCCAGGTTCCTGCAGTATTGAGACAGTAGCAGGTTAGTCCGCCTCCAAAATGAAGAAGACCCGGAGTACAACCTTACGGCGAGCCTGGCCTAGTTCAGATTTCTCTGACCGGGCCTCAGACCGCATGAGATCCCGCAGTGAAAAGGACTATCGATTGCACAAACGTTTCCCACCGGCCTTTATCTCCCAGGCATCACGGGGCTACATGACATCAGGTTGGTAACATTCTTTCTTCCTCTTGGTTATTGCAACAGCTTGGGAAGAGCTCTCTGTCTCTCTGTCTCTGTCTCTGTCTCTCTCTGTAGAGGTGCTGACTTGATGAGAAAAGCAGAGAGCATATTGGGATCTATTCTATATAAATATGTGTGTGTGTGTATATCTATACATATATATGTACATACACATACACACATATATTCTGAATTAAGCAGGAAAAAAATGAGCACACAGCCACCATTTTGTACCAATGCAGGATTCCCAGCAAGGCCGGCTCAATGTGGGGTTTAAAAGCTATTAGTCAACTCAAATTAACGAGGAGAGGAAATATCTGGGTTTTTAGCCGAAGTTAAGTAAGTAGCTGCAAGCTCTTGCTGCCTGGCAGCAGCAGGCCACTTTCTCTTGCTGAAGGAGGGTCCAATTCAGATCGCCCACAGCCCCAGCCTTCCTTCTCCTGGTTATGCCCAATGATCTTAGGGGGTCTTTCTGAATGTGCTTTTCTTGCAAGGGGGCAGGGGAGGAAGGAAGGTTCCATCTCTGGAATTGCAGATGCTGTTACCCAGTGGAATGCTCTGACTGCATTAAGGTTGGGCTACATTTGTTTATATTACAGAAAACTATGTTGGGGCTATTTAAAAATATTCTGTAGAGTGATTGTGTTATTAAATCTCAGTGTGCTCATGTGGGGATTGAGCATACATTGCTTTGAATTAGGCTGTGTGGAAATAATGGAGGCTCTAGCATATATTTGCAGGGCAAGCAATAAGGGCAAACAATGTTGGGGGGGGAGTGCCGGCTTCAGAAAGGAGGACCTGGCTTAAATGCCAGTGTTATTTCTTACAAAAGCATTTCTGAACATGGTCCCCTTTGGAAATCTGCCTGGAATATGGTCAAATGGCCTTGGCTTGAGATTGGAGGACACAGTGATGGAAGACTTGGGAAAATGCTGAAGGGGGAAAATCCTAGAAGCCTTTTGTTTTGCTTGGTTCTTGTGACCACCCTGGTGTAGAGAGAGATGTCAGGTGTTGGGTTTTTTGGTTTGGGGTTTTTAATCTGTGGAAATGTATTTTCTTCTAAGGGCTCTTTTAACCAAGAACGGAAGCTCTCTTATTTCAAAAATGAAATGAATGCAATCCATCATTCCAAACCCAGTTGCTCCTGGGGCTTATTGAGTTAAACTTGTAGTTAGCAGTCAGAGTCTAGTTGTACTACCTCCTAAAAATAAAAGCAAGTCCTTTTAGCTCGAATCCCCTTGCACGCTTTTGAATTGACTTGCCAACATGCTGCTATTAACACAGTAGAGAAAAACTACTATTTCTCCATTGAAAACCTGCCGACATGAGGATATTGGCAAGGAGGCTGCCTTGACTGTAACCACTTCCATGAAAACCAGAATTTGGAAGGAAATGACAAGCATGAGTTATCCCTTAGTGTTGAGAAGATACTTTTTATGGTTGGTATAATCTCCTCTTGAATTGTGGCAGCAGATCTAGAAACAGCGAAATCTCTGTATAACCCCAGAAATACAGTAACTCCCACTTTCCCAAACATTCATTCTCTGTGGCTGGGTTCTTCTAGCTATTCCTCTTGTGTTGTATCAAATTTGAGTTGTTTTGTTTAATACATGGGCAGCTTGGCCTCTTTCCCTCTTTTCTTCCTTTCAGAAAACCACTGCTGAAAACATGTGTCAAGCTATCAGTAGTAACTGGGGCCATACTTTTCCTTGTTAACAAACCTCAAAGTCCTTCTGTTAGTTTTGGGCTTTTAACTATGGAATCCCTTTTGTTCATATTAGTTGGTTATTGCTTCAGAATGAACCTTTAACAATTTGTTTGCTTTTTAAAGTAAGTAGCTACCACTCTCTGTTCTATATGCTATAGGATGTTTTGAAGGATCAGGAAAGCTACTTTTTAGCCTGTTCCTAGTGCCATATGAAGTGAGATCAAGGGATGGGATTCATAATTAATATTAGAATAATGGTGATGAGGAAATAGCCCACATGGAATGGGGAGAGGTTGAATAAACTCTTTATTATATTTGTGGCTAATCGATTAAATAAAAAGCAGGTGTTAAAATAGTATGAGAGATCAAAGATTAATGAGATACATCTATAATGGAAATTGAAGAGTCATTGTCTCCTTTTAGTGTTAGTTTTTTTTTCTCTTTGTAATTCTTCATTTCTTTTCTAGTCTTAGTTCTGGGAGGAACAGATAATCTGTTTAAAGACTTTGGGACTTCTTATAATAATCTTTCTACTTCATAGGAAATCTAAAGGAAGCCCCCTTGTACAAAAGTTATAGGGATTAAGAATACAAATGCATTCTTTGTCACATAAAATCAAGGAAAAAGTGAAATAAAAATGAATAAAAGAAATAAAAAATGAAAAAAAATTAAAACCCCCAAAGAAAACTGCTTGGAAACATATTGAAGATTTTCATTTTTCTTTATTCTCTGTGTTTAGTCATTTGTCATCAGTTCTTTTTATATTAATGTTAGATTATTGAAGAAAAAAGTTTTTTTATGGATAGATTCAATTCGATGGAAAAGATTGGCAACCTAGTAGTCAGACTTTCTTATAGTATAAAGCCCAGCCTTAAAGTGATACAAAAAAGATGGTTTCTAGAAAATGACTGAAATAATTTCCAAAAATTGTAAATTATTTTTGAGTCTTTGCGTCCCCAGTGTTCAGCACATAGTAGGTGTGTTAGAAATTTATATGAATTGGTTTTTTAGGGAATAGTAGTAGCTCCCTAGAGACTTTGGGAAGGACATATTAATAGTAAAGATAGAGTATGTAATATACAAGGTATTATACAGAGAGTAGACGGATAAATACTAATTTGATTTTTATTTGGTGATGTATCTCTGAACTTGATCCTATGTATTAAAATAAAAAAACTTAGCCTAGCCAACTAAAATAGCTTTATAATGAGACCACACTATTTAAAGCAGCCTTTTCCTCTCTAGCACATAATTACTGGTTTGAAAGATGATTTATGACCAACATCCTTGACATTTAGTATTAGACTTTTTTTTTAATACCTTCCGGATACACTCCCCTTAAGTTTGACAACCTACAACAAGCACATAAAACTTGAAGGGACAGACAGAGAATTCTGAGACTTTTGAGTCTTGGAGCTGATGTCCTAAACTGCTGATTAATCTTCCAGCTCAGACATACTACCAGATCTTAAATGATGCAGGCTATTCACAGGCTTCCTAGCAACGGGGAGTTCACAGGCCATGTGATGAGTTCATTGTTCATCTTGAATATTAATTTCCCAGTGGAGAAGTTACAGAGTATAGGGGGAAGCTTTCTTTTTGTTGCAATTGTGAAAGAAAAAGGGGTACATGTGACTAGTTGAAGACAAGCGGCTTTATCAAATGCAAGTTACACCCCCAATTATGAATAAATTTCAAATTGCTCTTTCCTGGGGGAGGATAATTGACTAGGAAAAATGAAAAAATCTTAAAAAATTATCAAGTGTAGGGTTCCCTACAGGAATACTTGAAAGTGAATACTCAAGATTGGTTGCAAATTCTCCATTCTGCTCATCCAAATATTTTAGATTTTAATAATTATCCATTATTTAATTTAATTTATTGATTTTATTGGCATATAGTTGGGTAAAATAGTTTGTATATTCCTTATTTCTTCTTTCTATGTTGTGCATTCTCCTTTTTCATTGTTAATTCTTGGTCTTTTGGATTCCCCCTTTGAGGTTGGAGTAGAAGAAATATTTGCTAATTTAAAAAAATATATATGTACATACATACATATATATATATATATATATATATAAAGGAAAATGAATGTTCAGCAACTGCATTGAAATACTATATTTTAAGTGCAATTTGATACATTTGGATGTTTTAAGATCTGTTCTAAAGAAGTGGTACCTACTTGTGGGCTCCAGCCCTTAAAAGATGACACTTGCTTTAGATTTTTCTAACCTTTTTTGGATAATTATAATTTCTACTGCAAGTGTATTTTAGTGACAGCTTTAATGCTGTTAAATTTTGGGTAATTTAATTAAGATTATAAACTTCCCGAAGGCAGAGACAAAGCATGACTTAAATTTTATGTTCACCTAGTACTGTCTTCTTCATGTAGGAGGCACCCAGTATAAATATTTGTTGCCTTGACTGAATGACATTATTGTACTGCTTGGTGGACCCAGTAAACCATGTGCCCTCCAAGTTCCTCTTACATTTTCTAGCATTACAGTAATGGCACATTCTAATTTTAGTCCCTGGAAGAACTTGAAAGTTTTTTGTTTGTTGTAAAGCTCAAAAGTGACTTTTAAAATCCATATTGTAGATTTGAAAGGTTTTCTTTTTTTTTGAGCTCAAAGCACATGATCAAATCTTCAAAAAGTTGTAATTAGTTTTGTGAGCTAATTTAAGTAGTTCTAACAGCGCAAGGGGAAAATCCACTTGTTACTCACCATCTTTACTAGTTTTACTAGTTGACAGTTTGTAGAAACTAATTTGGGCACATAATGCATTACACATTCAAATTCTTTAGGTTCTGTTTCATTTTAAGAGATGTGGGACTTTTATGGGAGCAGACTGTGTGTAGGAGTAGAAGATGGGAGCTTTAGGTCTGAATCCTGGACCAACCACAAACCACTTTTATCCTTGACAAATTACATGGCTTCTTTATACCTCGATGACTATAAAATAAGGGTCTCAGTACAGGAGTTTTATCATTGTGGCAAAAGTGTTATTGGTGAGGTCTAAACTCTAGGATACACAGTTTGATGGGAAAGTATTAGAAAGCACTTGAGGATGTTCAGTTCTTTTCCTCTCTAAATAAAACGAATATTTGAGATTATATTCCATAAAGACAGATAATTTCCACAATACTCTGGGGGATTAGTTAAATGCATATATTTTGGGATTCACATAGATGTCCACAACAAAGAGGAATGCTAATTTGAAACCTGGTAAATTATAAGAGATATGCAGCTTTAATAAACAGTGTCATATCATCTCCTTTGTCAACTTTGTGGATATCTTCCTCAACTTCCATGCTTATCGTTGCTGGATGTAAGCTAATTTTGCACCTGAAATGGCCTGTACTAATCCTATTTATTCATTAAGGAAGGAATATTGAACATGGTGGTGAAGGATTTTTTTACCCCCTTATTGCTTGTTGGAATTGTTGAGTTGACATGGTTTCAAAATTCTGTTATGTCTTTTGGCACAATTTTGAAAGGGTAGTGGAGATAGAGTCTTGGGAGATAGAAATATGAATATATTGCATAAAAACATTTCCATCTTTTATCCATCCAATCTTAGAACGATTTTTGGTGCTAAATTTGCCCATTCTCATGGAGAGCTCTAGGATTTGAAATTGGATTTGGAAAGTGGGTTAGTTTTTCATAGACCAGAAGAGGTGAAGATTCACGATTGCCTGAGTGGCAGAAGAAAATAAATGTGAGCAAACCCATGATTGGAGTGCTTTGTGTGAATGCCAGCAAGACAATATATGGAGTATTTATAGTATTGAAAGAGAAAATCAGGTTGCTAGGTTAGGAGCCATAATGAAAGGTCTTGAAAACTAAGCAGAGGAATTTAGAGTTGATGGCAATAGGGAGCCATTGTAGTTTCTGAGACTGAGAAGAAGACAGCTAAGAGGCTTTCACTGGAGCCAAAGCATGGTGGA
This sequence comes from Monodelphis domestica, assembly GCF_027887165.1. Classification (NCBI taxonomy): domain Eukaryota; kingdom Metazoa; phylum Chordata; class Mammalia; order Didelphimorphia; family Didelphidae; genus Monodelphis; species Monodelphis domestica. The sequence goes on from NC_077232.1 coordinate 231,482,080, forward strand.
TTAAGATACTAAGAATGAAAGTAGAGTCCAGGGAGAATAACTGAGGCACTCTGTAGGAATAGTATATAATCTGAAGGGAGAAGGGATTAATACTCATTTATTACATACTTACTGTTATTTTTCAGTTATTTCCATCAGGTCTGACTCTGATTTAAAGTTTGGTTTTATTTCATGGTTCAACATGGCAGAAAAATACATCTCCTGGTGGCAATGTGCTTGGAATAAACCTCTCCATACTTGTCCAATTGTTTTCATTTGTGTTTAATTCTTTGTGACCCCCATTTGGTGTTTTCTTGAAAAAAATTCTGGAGTGGTTCATTTTCCAGATGAGAAAATGGAGGTAAACAGGGTGAAGTGACTTGACCACAATCACATAGCTAGTATGTGTCTGAGGCCAGATTTGAGCTTGGGAAGATGAGTCTTATTGACTCTCAGTCTAGTGCTCCATCCTCTGTGCTGCCTCCCTGCCCTAAATACTTACTTTGTGCTAGTTAGCACATGTACTAGTACAAGGGAAGAGAGCAGGGAAGACAAATGAAATAATCCCTGCCCTCAAGGAGCATTTTTTCTCCCCACAAGGGATTAGAAACAATCAATAGGTCTTGGTGACTAATTGATTATAAAGGGAGAAGGACATAATACTTTATGGTCTTTGAGATAATAGGGAAGGAAAATGGAGTTGGTATTAATGGAGATGAGGAAGTTGATAAAAAGAGCCAAGGATAGAAAGAAGAAAGGTGATAAATTTAGTGTTTTTTATTTATTTAGGCAGAGATAGATGTAAGTAGTTAGAAATAGGAGATTAGTATTTGTGTAAGAGGTTAAGGTTGGAGATTTTTGGCACAGGATGAAGAAAATGATGCCTGGAGAAGTCAAATAATGTCTCCAAAGTACACAGGTAGTGAGTGGCAGAGCTTGTAATGCCCATCAGTCTTCTGATGATAAATCTGGTTCCTGGAGTGAGTCACTAGAAGGAAAAGCAGAGGGCCTATGACAAAAGACTGCTTGTGGCTACGGGTCAGAGGGGAGAAGTACCACCCAGAAGGGAAACAGAAAATCATATGAGGAAAACTGGAAAACAAAGAAAGCTGAGAATTTCAAGGAAATATGTGCTCATCAGGAATATTTCTGTGGAGTGACAAAATAAAATATCAACTGAAAGTAGAGAAATAAATGAGCAAGTATCAAAAAGGGTGTCAATAATTTTAGAAGATCAACAACACAGCACAGATGGTGTGCCATATATGTAAGCTGAACTTGTATTCTCTGTCTTTAGATGACTGTTAACTTTTCCAAATCTATTATCTCCTATATTTTGGCTCAGGGGTCAAACATGGTAAGACTGACAGTGGAATAGGAAATAAAGAAGGTAAACGAAATTTTGCCTTCAGTTAGGACAATTTTTAAAAATTCTTTTTAAGGGCACCTGGGTGGCTCAGTGGATTGAGAGTCAACCCTAGAAGCCAGATATTCTGGTTTCAGATATAATCTCAGAGGGTTCTTAGCTATGTGGCCCTGGGCAACTCACAACCCCCATTGCCTAACTCTTACCACTCTTTTGCTTAGGAACCAATTGACAGTATTGATTTTAAGATGGAAGGTAAGAGTATTAAAAATAAATTTATAAAAATGATTTAATGCTCATCAGCAAATATGAATAGTTAAGCATTTAAAGAATAAAAAAAATTGTATATGAAACAGCACTTGGATGTACAGTTTGATTTCTTTTAAAGTACTTATTTAATTTATGCCACTTTCTGAAATTTTTGTTTTGTGTATTTTTTAAATGTTTTATTGGGTTTTTTTGGCATTTCACTAAGTCCCCTCTCCCAATTCTTCCTCTAGAAATCTTCTCTTGTAATAAATATAATAAAGAGAAACAATTAAGTTTCTTAGCTATGTCTGAAAAATGTATGTTTCTAGTTCATCATCTTTGTGCCAAGCAAAACAAACTTGAACTATGGTTGATTCTAAAAGGAAAAAATAAAAGATGAGGTCTGGGCTTTGGGAAAAAGTAGAAAAGTAGAGGAGAATACTAATACTCTAAGTATAGTTACTAGTACTGATTTAATTTTCTCTGTTTCCCTTCTTTTTTCTTTTTAAAGAGTGTGTTGTAGGTTGAGGCAAAGAGAAGAAACATAATTAGATATGATGGAAGGGGAAAAAATTACCAAACTTAAATGTAAGTGTGAATGGGATAGATTCACCCATAAAACAAAAGAGCATGATGACAAAGTGAATTAGAAAGCAGAATTCAAGAGTGTGGTTTACAAGAAATATATTTGATGCACAAAGATTAATCCAAAGTTAAAATGAGGGACTACTGTGCTTCAGAAGAATAAAAAACAGTAAGAGTTGTAGAGATGATCTCAAACAAAGCAAACAAAGTAAGAGTAAATATGGCTATGTCCATTTAAATAATTAGTATTAAATTTCTCACCTTTTCCTCTGTGTCTGGCTCTTTTTCCCAAACTATTCTGTTTAAAAAAATAAGATTACTTTTGCCTACAAGTGTCCAAGAAGCTTTTTCTCATGTCCCCATTCTATACCTGCAGCCTGACTCCCTCTTAAGCCAACCCCTCAAGTAAGCCCTAACCCTGATTTTATTAAATAACCTCTTCCATGCCCTACTTCCACTCCAGCTTCCAGCTGCTCCTAATTGCATGAGCCTGGTTTATCCTTGAAATATCAGTGAATTTTGCTTTCTTCCTCTTGTGTACAAAAGCCCCCTATTAGCATCACTATGTGACTTTCTTTCCTTGTGGGATCTAAGGAAAGAAAAGAGAAGTGAAAGGAATAAGAGGAAGTCCTTTTTTCCTCAGCTCTTTCCTCTTCTTTTATTAGTGGTTAGCCTTAGAAAACTCACAGATGCTCTTTGAGAAATTGTTCTGTTCCACATTGTGCCTGGGCAGGAAAGAAACCTTGACTTGAAATCTACAGGTAGTGAAAATGGAAAGAGAAGCAGGCAGGACCATACAATAAAAGGCATGAGAGAGACCTGTGGAGCTAGCCATAACCAAGAAATGTCTCCAAGGGTTCTACTTTGGCAGGAAGTCAAACCCTCCCACCAGACCTTTATCCCTGAAGTCCTATAATCTCTCAGACCCTCAGGCCTCTGTCCTGGGCTACTAGAGGCATGACATGACAATAACTTGGGGTAGGGTCTTAATACCACTTCTGGGAAGTTGGAGGAGAGTTAAGAATCCCAGAGGATGGGGATGGTAAGATATGTTCTTAGCATGCCAGACTAAAAACTGTGAATGAGTTCTATTCCAGTATGAATGTTTGTTGTGTGATGGTAAGATTCTAGAATACTTTCATAGGATCAAAATTTTAGAACCTGTAAGTGTCCTTAAAGATTCCATTATTTTTTGAATTAAGCAACTGATGTCCAGAGAGACCTTGCCCAAGTGACTTGCCAAGGTCACAAAGAGTTAGTAAAGTGGCAAAGTCAGGATTTGAACTCAAATTCCAAATCCAGTGGTCTTTTGACGTTGATTGGAAATGGACTCATTAGAACTACTTTGCCTCCAAAATCTCTAATTCTAAACTTTTCTCCTGAATATAAACTTCTAGCCATTGATTCATTCCTGCTTCTTAAACCTAATTAATCTTGTTCACTATCTTCATTGTGATCATTCCTCATCTTAACCTCCACTACCTCAATTTCCTCATCTGTAAAATGAAAGCCCAACAGATTATTTTAGAGGTTTCTTTGAATTCTAAACTTTGGAGTCTTAAATGTCCAATTCTGCCAGTCCATTAGCTCTTTCCACTTTACATCATTGAGTCTCTACCTCATGCTTATATCTCACTAGAACTCCTCAATAAATCAACCTGGCTATTTCTTCTGTGGCTGCCATTCCAATTCACAATCCTGGTTAATTCCCTAAATCTACTTCTCCCATGACTGGAAAAAGTCACAAACACTGCTACATGTCTTCAAGACAAATTAATACTCTTTCATCTCAGTGGTGCCTTCTTCATTGATCTGCAGTGATTTTCATCAATTTCACGGGTGCTTCTCTTTATTTCCTGAAACAGTTGTTCCAGACTTTTCCCACGTTCCTCAAGTCCCATTCCTCTCCCGCTTGGCAGATGACCTCACTCCCTACTTTTCTAAGAAGACTGAGACTATCTGTCATGAGTCCACAACATCTCTACACTTTAAAGTTTCTTTATCTTCCCTTATTTTCTTCTCCTTTTCTTTTGTCAGAGGAAGTATCCTCCTTCCTTCCAGGGGATTCCTTCTACTTTCATTTTATTCTTCATTATCCCCACTTTCCCTATTTTACTACCCCAATGGGCTGCCCATGGAAAAGTTGGTGCATATATTGGGATGAGATTTGAACAAGGGTCTTTTGATGCTAGATTCAATATTCTTATCACCACTGTGCTACTACTCATTTGCAATAAATACTTGTTGAGTGAATGAACACATTTCTGCATATCTAACCATGATTGATCTATCCATTTACACACATCCACACTTAGACACACACATCCACACCCCCCCCCCCAAACATATAGAAGTGCTGCTACAACCAAAAATAAAAAGGGAGGTCATCTTTAATCCGAATTTAAGAATTAAAAGATGGCCTTGGGTTCTAGGGAAAGAACTGATAAATAGAAAAAAATAAGATATAGTTTAATGTATACATATATCTTTTTGTCAAATGATACCTTCTCTAATGGGGTAAGTGTAGGGGAGGAACTTAACTGAGTATTTTAATGTAATAAATAAATTTAAAATAAAAAAGGATTTGAGGAAATGCTAGAAAGAATAGATCTAATGAGTCAAGAAAGTGATTCTCTGCCCCATTATGATTTGGAAATTCCAATGTTCCTAAAAGTGAACCAATATTTTGAATTTTCTAGGTAATCGAATTAGTATTAATCATTTCAGAAATTTTGTAGAGTAGTACCAAAAGGGTAAGATGTAGTTAGAACTGAGAGAGATGTTAGAGTTAAAAGCAAGTGGTAACACAAAGGAATAAGCCAACTATGTAAATAATGTACATTTTAAATATCTGTTATATACCACCTATTCAGTTAAAAATTATGGTTTAGCTCCTACATTAAGACAAAAATACCCATTTATCTTTCCACACTAATATATGATGCCCCCCAGGGCCAAGTTCTCCCCTTTTGAAGATAAAAGAGGAAAATTCTGACAGATTTTCGGGTGCATTAGTTGTGTTAAGACTTCCTCCAAGCCCTATCTGGAAATGGCCCCAGTCTTGTGGAGAGACTGTTTCTGGCTTTGTCTTTTTTCTTCCTGATTCCCGCCCGGTTGGTTCTGCTAAGGATTACATTAGCCCTTTTACTACTCAGTATAGTTTTATTTCTCCCAAATTTGTTTTTAGAGTTTTATCCAGTTTCGCTTTGTAATCATCTCATTGCTCAGGAAAATTAAGTCCTTCCATAAAAATAGTTTTTGCACCAGGGTTAGTTAGCTGTTATATTAAAATTAAGCAAATGCCACATAGGCAAGACTGGAGTGTGTGATACTTTTTGGGAACAATGCTGCTCTCACAAAATAATAGTTGATCTCTTTTATGTGGCATTTTAACAGTTTTTCAAAGTGCTTTCACATCCACTGACTTATTTGATCCTCAGAGCAACTGTCTGGGAGGCAAAATAGCTGTTTTCCTTAGTTTTTCTTTTTCTCTTAGGAAAAGAAAATTGGATAGATTTGGAGAGGTGAATGACTTGCCTAAGGTCACCAGGTAGAAATAACAGGCTCAGTCAGTTCTAGGATTTAGAGTCAGAAGGGACCTTAACAGTCATCTAGTTCAATCTGCCATTTTCCTGATGAGGAATCAGAAGTCCAGAGAGGCTAAGAGAGCAGAAAGGCAGAAAGTAACAGAGGCAGGATTTGAAATTAGGTTTTCCTGAACAGATGGGGTCTAACCTCTTATGGGATAACTGTGGGAAAGAGAAGGCTTTAATGATGGATAGAGAGGGACAGAGACAGACACATAATGACCCTACCTAGAGCCCAGGTGGCCAAAGCATTTCCTGATATCAACACCACGTAATTCCCTCTCAGTTGATGAGCAATGTCCCAAACTCTTTAAATTTGATATTAATAGGATTGGTTAGGTTGCCCAGTAGGTAGAGCCAGTAGACCTTGAATCAAGAAGAACTGAGTTGAAAATACTTAACTACCTTCTCTTGTAACCCTGAGCAAGTCACTTAACCTCTGCTTTAGTTTATTCCTCCTTAAAATGGGGACCATAACAATCCCTAACTTTCTGGGTTATTGTGAGGATAAAATGAAATGATCATTGTAAAAATTGAAACAATAATTGTAAATGGCTTAGCAGAGGGCCTGGCACATAGTAGGTACTATAAAAAAGATTAGGTATCACGGTAATGAAGATGGTCCTAAAGGGATGTTGGCCAGCATGACTGTTTTTGGACCAGGAATGAGATCTCTCTCTCCCTTCTCCCTGGGCATTTGCTCTTCATATTCATTAAGTCTCGAAGTGTTTTAAAAAGCAGATGGGGTTTGGCAGCACAGGTTGGAGCTCTGGGATGAAAGCATGCACACGAGAAAGGGTTTTCCCTCCTCTCTAGCTTTAAAAGCTGTATCTCATCCCATTCCCTCTCGCTTCCCAAGCAGACACTGGGAGAGCAGCTTGCTAGCATTTGGGAATTAAGAGCCCTTTCCCCCTCTTCTTTTGGAATTTTCCTTTCTCTCAGCAAACATACAGACACCTGCACCCTCACATACAATGTACACACACGCATGCATACACACATATGCACAGAAACTCATCCTTACTTTTATTATCCCTGTCTTGAAAGAAGAAATTAAGTTGATATGTCCAGAAAACCCAGTTTCCAAGAAGCAGGGATGGTATTTCATGTGGCTCTAATTGGAGGTCATTCTTTGATTCTCCCAGTAATGCCACAAGTAAAGGGTTCATGCATTTCAGCGTGCTTTGCAGGCGACAATTGCTCTCTTTCCAGCCATTGCCTATACAGTCATGGCATCTCATCTAAGAAATAGGACTCTTTGAAGTAAGCTATTTGGTAGGCAGATAAGTTAGAATAGAAATAGCAGATACTATTTTCGAAAATAGGAATAAGGATCGAATCTATAGTTTCATTGGTTTAGGGACTGTCTGGATGAGAAAATATCCTTTGCCAATGCAGGTGGCCACCCTCTCTGTACATCACAATATTCCTTAGGCCTTAGAAAGGAATTTGCTAGTATCACAGAGACAGTACATGTAAGGAGCAGTCTGGTCGTCCTATCTCCAAGGAAGAAGTGATCCTCTATCCCCTGCTGCATCTACTTTAAAAGCTTTAAAAAATATAATTGTCAGATTTTGGTTCTATAATACAATTAAGAAGTAATGTAGGAGGCACCTAGGTGACTCAGTGGATTGAGAGCCAGACCAAGAGCCAGAAGATCATCTGTTCAAATTTAGCTTCAGATACTTCTTAGCTGTGTGACCCTGACCTATTCACTTAAAACCCATTGCCTGACCCTTACCACTCTTCTGCCTTGGCACCAGTATAAGATATTGATTCTAAGATGGAAGATAAAGATTTTTTTAAAGAATAATTTACTATCACATTTTTCCTTAGATACTTCCTAGCTATGTGACCCTGGGCAAGTCACTTAACCCTACTTGCCAGGCTCTCACCACTTTTCTGTTTTGGAGGCAATATAGGCTATTGATTTTACAACAGAAGGTAAGTGTTTTAAAAAAATGTACTTCCAAATGTCTCAGACACTTCCTAGCTGTGTGAACCTGAGCAAGTCACTTAAAACCCATTGCCTAGCCCTGATCACTCTTCTGCCTTGGAAACAATGTAAGGTATTGATTCTAAGACAGAAGGTAAAGATTTAAAAAAAATAGTAATGTGCTATCAAATCTTTCCTTAGACACTTCCTAGCTATATGACCATGGGTAAGTCACTTACCCTACTTGCCTGGCTCTTACCACTTTTCTGCCTTGGAATTGATACCTGTATCACTTCTAAGACAGAAGGTACAGGTTTAAAAAAAGAAGTAATGTACTGTTTGGAAACTTTCCAAAGTTTCTAGGACAATACCCCTGGTTTCCATCTTCTTTTCTCTTGTAGGTTCTCTTAAAAGACCAGAGATTTCAATTGTTCATTTCTTCCTTGACTAATAATACCATCTGCCACCTCTTTTCATTTTCTTTGTCTGTAGCATTTATAATGGCTACATTTATTTCCAAGTCAACATATTGATGCTCTAAGGAAAATCTAAAGAATTTGGATCACTGCCATGCAGCTCTCTCCATGCCTAGTTCCTTAATGTTTCTCCAGGCCACAGAATTCCTATAACATAGAGATAAGGAAAATGCAGAAAATATAAACATGTAAGTGACTAACTATCAATAATCAGCATATTTTAGTGGGGCATATTATGAATTTTTTGAGCCTTGGAATTTGCTGCTAAAAGCAAGATGTTGGTTTGGCAAATTTCTGGATAAGGCTTTCTCTGGGATAAAGAAGAGAGCCTGGGAAATTTCAAGGCAAAATAGAAGTGCATAAGACTACTTAAAGCAAAACCCAAAGCTACCACATCATTTGGATTTTCATACATAATGATAATGTTATATTTAATATTAGAGGAGAATGATTTGTGTCAGTTTCACACTTTACTGTTATCATAGGGAAAAATTGGGAGATTCCATGGGATCCAGTTTAGGAAATATTGTTATAAAGTGTTGCTCTTATTGTCATCCTCTAGCTGTATCTGACTCTTTGTGACCCCATGGACCAATACTGTTGATGGGGTTTTCTTGGCAAAGATCCTGCAACAATTTGCCATTTCCTTCTCCAGTATTATTGTAGAGTACCAAGCAGCCATCTTGCCATATTTCTTACCTGCCATATTTGTCCATGAAATGCACACTTTTAGGTTATGTTTTTCCTTACAAAAGAATAAACTTAGATGGGAAAATTACAGGTACCTATAGGATGGATTTTAGGTCTGGAGGGCAAGTCATGTATTGCTAGAATAGATGCAGTCAGGAGCCCAGTTCCATCCTCTCCATCACCCCCAAGTGTCTAGGATGGCTTGGGAAGAGCATCTGAGGAGGTGAGAACTGTGTTCTAAACACTCCTTTTTTGAGCTGATAATCATTAGCACCTCCACAATTGCTCTTACCACGTCTTTCTAAGCAGCAGTTTGTACAAGACTGGAAAGTCTAAAGAGAGAGAAAAGTTGTATGTTATTTCTCAAAATCGGGGAAATGGACAAGACCAAGTTACAAAATAATTACATGCTTTGTAAAGATGCATTTTATATGCTTTCATGAATTCCTTAAAGTGATTTTCAACTAAAAAAACATTTACTTTTCTAAAGTACTGTAGGTGAAATTATCTTGGAGTGAAAGTGTTATCTTAGAGCATATAAGAATTATCCAATAATCAGAATGGAGAACAATTTTTAGGAAGCAAGAATAAAAGCAAATTAAGACTGAAGTTAATTAGGTAATCTTCATAAAACAGACCATTTTGGACTCCTCTGACCCACAGCTTCTCTGCCTTTTCTAATAAGTACCAGAGGATACCTATGGGAGAAATTTTGGAAGCAACCACCAAACCTTAGTCATTAGTTCTGTGAGTGATTTTTTTAAACCCTTACCTTCTGTCTTGAAATTAATACTCTATATTGGTTCTAAGGCAGAATTGTGATAAGAACTAAGCAATGGGGGTTAAGTGACTTGCCTGGGATCACACAGCTAGGAAGTGTTCAGGGCTAGATTTGAACCCAGGACCTCCCATCTCTAGGTCTGGCTCTCAATTCACTGAGCCATCTAGCTGCCCTTTGTGAGTGATCATTTGAAAGAGCTTGCCATGTTTACCTTCAGTTACATGTATTGGCTCTTTCTCTTCCTGGTCATCTCATCTCAGGACCACAGAGCTAGCCCTGAAAGACACTGTATTCCAGAATGACCTCACATGGAGGTGGATTGTCTTCAAGCTTCTCCCAATCCTTTTGCTCTCTTTATGGCCCTTAATCCTGACACTTGGAGTAGATGACTCAGACTTACCTTTCACTTAGATCAGAAGTTCTTAACGTACGTGTGTGTGTGTGTGTGTGTGTGTGTGTGTGTGTGTGTGTGTGTGTGTATCCTGGACCTCTCTGGCTGTCCATTGAAGTTTATGGACCCCCAAAACATCCAAATGATGTTTTCATATGCAGTAAAATAAATACATTGGTTTGCAAAAAAAAATAATCATATATCTAAGTTGATTTATGAAAACAAAGTTCATGGACCACATGTTAAGAGCTCCTGACTTGGTGGAAGACTGTGGCTGTCTGGAGTGAGCTTCCTCAGCCCTCTCAGCACCATCATCCACTTTTTCTTTTGATTACAGCCCCTCTTCCTTCCTAAGGCTTATCTTTCTGCCTCTAACCCCTGGACTATTTTCTTCTCCTTCTTCTTGATTTGTTCTTCAATAGTCTCCTCCCCCACTTACTCTTCAGAGCTAGTTTCTCCCTCACAATGGAGGGAGAAACTTCCATTTGCTTACAAACATGACCAGGTCTCCCTTCCACCAAATAGCCTTGAATTAACCCTTGTGTCTCATCCATCTGATTGTGCCATCTCTTTTCTCTCCTTTGCTTCTGGACTTCTTGAAAGAGTTATCTGATGCCTCCATTTCCTTACTACTCAGACCTTTATCATCCCCTTACAATCAGGTCTGTCACCCTCACTTAATGGAATGGAATTAATTAATGGAATCTTCAGTTTCAAAGACCACTGACTTCTGGACTATCTGGGTGGCTCAGGGGATTGAGAGCCAGGCCTAGAAATGAGAGATCTTGGATTCAAATAAGACCTCAGACACTTCCTAGCTGTGTGACCCTGGGAAGGTCACTTAACTCCCATTGCCTAGCCCTTACCACTCTTCTACCTTGGAAGACAGAAGGTAACAGTTAAAAAAAGATGGACAACTTTCTAGTTGTCAAATCCAGTGGTATCTTTAGTGGTGGGAGGCTGGATTAGAGTATTTCCAGGAAAATGGGTATAGATGCTATGTGACTCAGTCACCTACTCCCTTTTAGGACAGAACCCACTATAGGGATCAGGGTTCCAATCAAGAACTTCAGACCACAAAAGCCCTTTAGTAAAGAACCAATCGGAGCATGTGTCCCTTCCTATAGAATCAAAGTTCTAACAATCAGCTCTATATCATATGCTCTAACCATCCATCCTCTCATAATTTCCCTACCTCTATCCCTCTGCTTTTTAACCCTAATTTCTTTCTTAGAAGCAAATAGTTTTCTTTCCTTGGCTCTCATATCTTTGCCACTTTATGCCTCTCCATTTCTCTCTGTATGGCTGTCTCTATGTGTGTGTGTGTGTGTGTGTGTGTGTGTGTGTGTGTATGTCTCTGCCTATCTATCCCTCCATGTCTGTGTCTCTTTTCATTTAATACCATAAAGTCTTCCTTTCTTAAATGCAGAGTTTCTCTAGTTCAGTCTCATTTTTTAGATGAGGAAACTAAGGACTAAGGAAATAGCGAATAAAGATACCACATTCAGGACCTTCAAACAATCCCACATTGATCATGTAAGGTCTCTCCCAATCCCCAGATCCCAAGTTCAGTGGCTAATGCAGAAAGTGTCTCTTTAAACCTTTATCAATATACATGTTCTCTGAGGTTCTAATCCTTGAGCATCTTCTCTTTCCTTTCCCTTGATATCATCATTGTCCAAGGTTATGCAGGAAGTTAAGCGATAGGATTTGAACCCAAGTATGATGACTCTAAATCTAGGTCTGCTCCTAATCTAGTGCCCCCTAAACTGGTTCCTCCTGACTTTCCTCTTTCAGCGGGTGGCATTCACTTTGTCTTTCATGTTCATAGCCTAACCTTAGTTTTATCTTTCATTCTTCCCCTTCTCTCTCATTTCTTCTATTGAGTCAGGCACCAGATTCTGCTGATTCCTTCTATACTAATATCCTTTGATATTAGGTACCCTTCTTTTTTCTTCCTACTGTCACCACTTTAGTTAGATGATGCATATTAGTGCATCATCCCATCACTTCCCGGCGTAAGAATCTTTGGCTCCCCATCACCTTACTGATTAAGAAACAAACCCCTCTGCTTGAGATGCAGAAGTCTATATTCCTTTTCCAGCTTATCTCACACTATTCTCCACCACATGTTCTCTGCCAAAGTCATACTTGGCTCTGAATAAACACAGTGCTCTCACACCTCCTTGTCTTAATGCAGGTTGCTTCTTGTGTTTGGGATGGTTCCCATTCTTTCTTTTCCTGTCGAGTTCCTAACAAGCCTGAAAGACTAACTACAATTTGACCTCTTCCAATAAGCTTTTTCTAATTTTCTTCAGATCCTTCCCCTTTGGGCCCCTTTTAGGTATGTAGCAAAATGCATAATTTCATGAACATGGAGTCACAAAGACCCAAATTCAGATTATGCCCCCATATCCTTAGTAGTTGTGAAGATCTTCTGAGAGAGCATGTAGAGCACTTTAGAAACCTTCAAATTTTATATTATAATTATTACTTATTTTTATTATTTTTTCAGCATGCTGGTATAATAATGTGTAACATAACTATTTGTATGGGGGGTTTATCTGTCAGATTGTAAGCTCTAGAAGGGCAGAGATATTGTGCCTTGTTTTAATTATTAATCAGTTAAATCAGGGCAGCTTACTATCACAGTGGATGGGAGGCCATGACCAGAATAATACCCATCTTCCTGAGTTCAAATCTAGCCTGACACTTACTAGCTGTGTGATCCTAGGCAAGTCACTGCTTGCCTCAGTTTCTTCATCTGTAAAATAAGCTGGAGAAGGAAATGCCAAGACACTTCAATATCTTTAATAAAGGAACCTCAAATGGGGTCAGGAAGAACTGGACATGACTGAAAAACAACTTAGCAACAACAAAATTAAAAAAGTATGAGAGTTCTTTGAGAGCAGAGAGACTCTCCCTTTTCTCTCTGCATTCTCCACCTTTAGTAGTCTAGTACTCAGCACCAAACAAGCACTTATTCAAAGAGTTTCTGTTCTCCTCGGTACCCTTCTGAATCTGTATCAGAGTACTCTGCATATAAGGGCTTAGGAAATATCTCCTTGACTTGACTGGCTTTCCTTTATCATGATGTGGGTGTCATGAGTCTAGCTGGCTACCACAAGAGAATGCAAACATGCCATTGTGATTCTTTGGTTCTTTGTGATGTGTATGTTTATATTCCATGCTTTTAATGACATGCTTAAAAGACTGATTTTTTAAAACAGTAATGTGTATATTGATGGGTACTTTGCTTTGGATTGGAGATGGATTCCTGCTAAGATATTTATGAATTCCATTTATAAATAAGATCATTCCAAATGCTTTGTGAGAGCTGCTATTTTAAAAGTAATTTCTCGGAATCCTTTTATAAAAGTAAAAAAAAAAACAACCCACCAAATTTTGCAAAGTAAATCATGGTACCTAATCTATCTGTCTCAGAGGTTTTGTTTTTTTGACAGCCAGCTGACTTTTTAAATCTTGGGGGTTAAGCTTCGTACATTATATTATTTTGGGATTCCCCATAGCAGCTGGCATGATGCTGGACACCTGTTCTCACAATAAATGTTTGTTTTTTTAAATAATCTTTCCCTTCTATCTTAGAATCAATACTGTGTATTGGCTCAAAAAAGCAGGAAGTTCTAGGCAGTGGGAATTAAATGATTTGTCCAGGGTCATATAGCTAAGGAAGTGTTTGAGGTTGGATTTGAACTCAGGACCTTCCATTTCTAGACCACTGAGTCACTTAGCTGCCCCCCTACAGTAAAAACATGTTAATGGATTTTAAATATCTCATATGATTAAAGTAGGGTGCATCTTTATTGGTTCTATGGCTTTCTATATGACTCTCATAGTTCCAATAGCAAATGAACATATTTTAGATGAAATAACTTGGTTAGAGGGGATAGTTATGGACTTTCTCATTTCCCTCCATCCCCTTACCCCAGGCTCTCATCCATAAGATCTAGGCTGGAAACATATAACAATCCTCCTTAGTCTGAAACCTTGGTCTAGGGCTCTTGCCTCATCTGGGTCTTCTTTTCCCATTACCACTACAACTTGAAGGAGCAGGTTTCAGATTACCGTGGAACTCTAGCTTGAAGATGGACCTGGGAAGACCATCCCACAGGATGGGAGGGATAAGAACAGAGCTGTGGAGGAGTCAAATAGGATACTTCTATTATGTGGGAGCTTCCTATTTTAATGAATTATTCTTGTTAATTAGAGTTGTTTCTGACACATATAAGCTGGGTGACCCTTGGCAAGTCATTCAACATATTATTGCCCCAAGGCAACTCCAAAGACATGGAATTTCCAAATAGTCACCTATTTATATTAGTAGTGAAAATTTCATCATAGGGAGATCCCTTCACCAATGAAACTATAGGTTTGGATAATAAAAGAGCATCCATCCATCCATCCATCTATCTATCCATCTCTCTCTCTCTCTCTCTCTCTCTCTCTCTCTCTCTCTCTCTCTCTCTCTCTCTCTCTCTCTATCTGTTCAGCCATCTGCCTATCTATCCCATCACACTCACACATACACAGTGCTGTTTTTTTTTCCAGGACATTTCTAGTTTTTAATCTCTCTGGGAAAGGAGAGTGTAAGGTGGAGAAAGGTGTGTGTGTGTGTGTGTGTGTGTGTGTGTGTGTGTGTGTGTGTGTTTTGTATTTCTGTCCTCCTGATGTAGTTAGTATCATCTAAATTGAGTACCATGGGCCAAAGCCCTTGTTGCTCTGTCTTAGTTATAGTTCTTCATTTAAGGAATTGCTAAAGAAAAAGCAGAATGTTAGGTTCAGACTCCAATTAATTTTGTAAGCAATCACTGTTACTCTGGGTAAATTTCTGTTCTTTAATAAATGGAGCTAAATTAATGAATAAGTGCTCAGGGGTAACAGTTGAATAGAATAGGATACAAATGATTGGCTAGCGTCCCTTCCTCCTCTTTCCTCCCTCCAATGATTTAGATCCAGGGCTACCATTTAGAATGACTAAAGAGGGGAGAGGTAGGGAAGGAAGAAATCATGTTTTATATAATGATAAAATAATGCAATTCAAAAGAAATATATTGAGCACCTATATTCAAGATATCTTACTAGGCAAAAGTGTAATACTAAGATAAACAAATAAAACTGCCTTTAGGGAGTTTATATTCTACTGTGGGGATATGATATATGTATATATACCTATATGTATATATATATATACAGATCAATTTTATAAGATTTGAGGATGGAGAGAATTCTGATAACTGGGAGATCAGGAAAGATTTCCTGTAGAAGATGCCACCTCAATTGAGCCTGAAGGAAGCCCAATATTCCAAGTACCTTAGGTGAGGAGGGAGGGAATAGAGTGCATTTTAGGTATGGGGGCTTGGGGGAAGGGGTAAGTCTGTGCATTCGAAGGAAGCTGGGAGATTTGGATTGCTTATGGGTTTGGGGAACAGTGCTGTTTAGTTGGAATGTGTTGTGAGATTTAAAATGGTTGAGGTCTTAAACTGTAGTGAGTTAAAATGGTGGAAGATATAAATTGTGATAGATATAGGAGAGGGTGAGTAAATTTGACCACAGAAAATATGTTTCACTACAGTGTCTTGGTTAATGTTTCTCAGTAGGGAATTTGTTCCCATTAAGAATTCCCCGATGGGGAAATTTTTAACATTCACAAGTCTGAGAGATTTCAAGATTTACAGTATTGCTTATCAGGGGAAATAATATCAAATACCTGGAAAGGAAGATTGGGGCCAGATTGGGAAGCACTTTATATGCTAGGCTAAGGATATTGTATTTTATCTTCAAGGCCAATTGAGTGGGAGCCATTGAGAATTTGTAAGTAAGGTCAAACCTGAAGCAAGACCTATATTCTAAAAACAAATGAGCATGTAGGAGAGAAATATTTTTAATTCAATAATTCAATAATTTTAAATTCAAAGATATTTTATTTTCCCAATTACATGAAATAACAATTTTCATCATTCATTTTCTACAATGATAAGAACCAAATCATCTCCCTCCCTCTTTTCCTTCTCTCCTCCTAGAGATGATAAGTAATTTGATCTGGATTATCATGCAAAGTAGACTTCCATAGTGGTCACTGTTGTAAGAGAATACTCATATAAAACCAAAACCCCCATATAAAAGCATAAATAAACTAATGAGAAAAATCACATGCGTTCATCTGCATTCGGACTCCAACAGTTCTTTCTCTGGAGATGGCTAGCATTCTTTTTTATCAATCCCTCAGACTTGTCCTGGAACACTACTGCTGAGAGTAGCTGAGCAGGAGAGAAATTGTTAACAAACTGAACAGAAGCTCATGCAAAGTGAGGATTGGGCTAGGCTTTCTAATTGTGATCAGAACTGGTGACTCTCAGAGCTCTCGATTTTAATCGGGGGATAAAATGTTGGTCTCACTGCCCAACGGGAGGTTGACTTTGCTTAATGAAATTCTTTACAATTTCTTCTAATACTTCAGTGGTCAAAGGGGATGAATTTAGTAACCCATAGCAACTGCTGTGGATAGAATTCTCTTACAAAGTGTAACCTGTTATTTAGTGCTTCTGTGGGTAGGAGGACTTGTCCAACTTAGCGCCTACATAAACTGCCGAGTGTGTGTAAATTTAAAGAAACACAAAACAAACCTCTCTTCTGGAGAACTTTTTAACAAGAGGCAAAACTCTGAAATGCATTGTAGTGTGTTTATTTTAGCACAGGTTCACCAAAGTGCTTCACATCAGGTGTCAGAGTTAAAAATCTTTCTTATTACCAACACGTACTGTTATTGAAAGTTAAATAGCAGGCATTAGACGCAGTCTGCTGTGTGGTACTTGCATAATTCTAATAATGTGAAGGAAAATATTATAAAGAATGCTTAGCCCTCTGTCATGAGTATATATAATACAGCATTTCAGGTTTGTTTTCCCTTTTAAGAGCAAAGCATCTAGAGATACAGGCCTAGAAATGGGAAGGTCCTAGGTTCAAATCTGGCCTCAGACACTTCCTATATATGACCCTGGGCAAGTCATTTAACCCCAGTTACTGCAATTCTACCCTGAAACCAATACTGAGTATCCATTCTAAGACAGAAGGTAAAGGTTAAAAAAAAAACCCAACAGAAAAACTTCTTAAAATGACAAATTCATGTCTGAGGTTAAATTCACTAGGATTTAAGGCTAGATTAAATATCTATCTATCTATCTATCTATCTATCTATCTATCTATCTATCTATCTATCTATCTATCTATGTCAAGATTTGTAGAGCTTCCATTTAAGGTATTTTTTTTCCCCTGATGTATTTTGTTTTTCCATTGAATTTATTTTCAGCCCCTGCCACCACTAGGGGAGCTGCTTTTTTTGGTAACATTAAAAAAAGAAGAAAAATTCACTTTTACTGCCTCTGATAGCATATGTGATATGCTACTCCCTCGTCTTCTTTCCTTGAGATGAAGGAAATTTCTGCCCCTTTCTTTGGGTCTAAACTTGATCATAAACAATTATACTATATTCCATTTAATTTATTGGTTTTTCTGTTTACATTGTTTTCTCCTCTTTTTTTTTGTACTTCTGCATACTTCATAGAAGGCTTCCTGTTGTTCTTGTAATAGTGATTACCCTGGCCCTCACTGTCTGAAAGGCAGGTATGTTACATTTCATCCTACCCCAGTGGTTCTCTGGTACCCTCAAGTTAGGGTTGGGGTTATCAGGTCTCTCTGTCATTGATTCTAGCCTACATTGATGGTATTCCCCCAATTATAGGGAACCCTCTACCACAGTTCTATTTAACTACCTAACAATCTGATTAATTTTAATAGAAGAATATTTATTTCTAAATTATAGCAAGAATGAGCATGCAAACATCACCCCCAGTCCCAAATCCTATGTCCCCTTAGTCTCTGGGGAGAGGAAAATTTGATTCACAATTTAACTCAGCTCTTATATGGCATGATCTCACCAAATTACGTATCCAGGCCATCCCCTGGCCTTTTGTCCCAGCTTTCCAGCTTCTCTAGTATTCCTTCTGGGCTAGTAATAAATGTCTGGCTTGGAACTTTGCCTTCCAGGTTGACTTGGCTTCTACCTACAACTAAAAAGGATAAATGAAATAGACCAATACCCCCAAACCTATTCCTTGGGGCCAGAGGGCCTAAGGTAGACAAGATGAGCTTTTCTTCCTTCCTAGTTAGGTTATGGCATCTGTGCTTTGGGTAAACAAGATCTCCATTCTTTGGACTCTGGCAGAAAAGAGAATGAATGCCATAGTCTGTACTTATAAAATTGGAGGCTCTTATGTCTATGCAGTCAGTGGAATGCAAAATGTCTTCTTCTCTCAGAAGCAGGTCCTTGGAATGTCCCATTGGAGAACCTCCATGTTAGATCAGGTCAAGTGTCAGAGTCTTATTATTTGCCGGGTTCTTCATATTTGTCATTTCTCACAGTATGGTAATGTTCCACTACATTTATCCATACAGTCTTGTTTCATTATCATTTTTCTAGTTCATGGGCAACCACTTTGTATCCACTTCTTCACTACCCCCTCCCCCCCCCCGAAAAAAGAGATAATGTTTCCATTCTAAAGCAGTCTCTGTTTTCTGGTCTGATCATAGAATAATGCTGACTGAGCAAACTACTTCTTGAATAACAAATTGGTTACTAATGTGTGAGCTACATGTTCATAATACTCCATTGTCTTTCACTTTGTTGAAAAGGTTTTGATTTTTACTTTTGGGGCTTAACTTTGGGAAAACCAGCACACCTCAAGGAAGACTAGTTTGTTTGAGATAGGACCAATCCGGATTTGTTTTTCTTGTTCTTGGGTATTCTTTCATATCTTTTCTATTAAGATGTGGGGCTGTGCCTCCTTTTATCAGGAATGAGGCAGGTAATTTGAAGCAACTGCTGCAATGAATCTCAGGTAAATTTCTATCAGACTGTCTGTACAAGCCAGGGAAAGAGTAGCTATTGTCTTATCCAGGTCCGAGTGTAATGCTTATTGTTAGTGACTTGGTGACTATGGAGGTCATCTACTTTTATTCGTTTCAAAAGTGTATGCTTTCATCAGTGTGAGTAATTTTACCCCTACAGGGATTACTAGGTTCAAGTTGTACTCACTTTGCCTCATCTCTCCCTTTCCATGCTTTAGAAGGTGATTTATGAATTAATTCCTCGCCTCCCAAATCACCTAGAAGCATGTTCAGTTTGAGGTAGATCAACTGTGCTTTGGGTGA
Organism: Monodelphis domestica; assembly: GCF_027887165.1. Lineage (NCBI taxonomy): Eukaryota > Metazoa > Chordata > Mammalia > Didelphimorphia > Didelphidae > Monodelphis > Monodelphis domestica. Next base: position 231,501,348 of record NC_077232.1, read on the forward strand.
CAACCATTCCTGGTCTCATATTCAAATGCTTTACAGGTAGATGGTTAAACTTAATAGTAATGAGCATCTGTCTAATATTTCCAGCTTTAGAAAGTGTTTTCCTCCTTAGAAGTCCTGAGAAGAGAGGTAATGCGGGATTAGTATTTCACAAATAAGGAAACTGAGGCACAGAGTGGTTAAGTAATTTCCCCAAAATATTTATAAGTGTAAAAGTGCTCATTTCAGCAGTTGGACATTTGTTAAGCAATTATTTGCACAACACATTTATTCAACACCTATTGGGTCAAATGCTGGGGGACCTATGCAGATTAAATTGGACACTGCCCATGACACCATGGAACATGGATTATAACAGTGAGGTTTGTTGAACACAAATACTTATGATACAAAATATGTTTAAAGTGCATGAGATAAGCTCAGAACAAGTTCAACCCCGAGAGCTGAAGAAACTTCCATTACTGTTGGGATTTCATGGAGAAGATCACATGTGATGGATCTTAAAGGATGAGTGATATTTAAACCGGCCTGGATGGGAATTGTGACCAGGGAGGATACTCTAGGCACAGAAAGAAACATGAGGGAAGTCACAGAGTCTGGCCGTTTGGGATATTTATAGGAGATAATGAGTAGTCTGCTTTTGTGGGTTGGTAAAGAGGAAGAGTATGTAAAACGATAACCACCTTCACGTGGACTATTGTAGTGCTTTTCAGGTGAGAGTCTTTGTCTCAACTCTCTTCCCACTCTAATCCATCCCTTACTCAGCTGCTGAAGTGGTTTTTCTGTACATAGGTTGGACAGTGACATCCCACCCTGTTCAGTGAACTCCAGGGGCTCTCATTAGCTCCAGGATCAAATATAAACTACATTGATGGGCATCTTAAACTCATTATAACAAGACTTTTTACTCCATCCATGCTCTCTTTCATCTAGCCAAGACTACTTATAGTCCTTTGAAAAGGTCACCCCAATTCCTGTGTGTGCACTGACAATCTCATATTCCTGGAATGTTCTGCTACTCCAGCCCACCCTCCCCAACTCTGTCTTTGTCATTAGTATTTTCTTGTCTTCCTACAAGGCTCAGTTCAAATTCTGCCTTCTACAGGAGGGCTCTTCCAGGCCTGTTGGCTTCTATTGGCTTCACCATTCAGATTATCTCTATCTACTGTGTGTGTATCTTGTCGTGTACCTAGTTCTTTATAAAAGTCCTTGAAAGCAGGGACTTCTATTTCTTTGTAACCCTGGTACTTAGTACAGCAGTGTCAGATAGTAAGTATTTAATAAATATTCTCTGACTAAAATAAAGAGATGAAATTAGACCACCAGGTCTAAATTTTATAATCCCAATTTAAGGATGGAAAGGAGTAGTGGTTTCAGATTGGGGAGGGAAGGTCCTGATTGTAGACCATCCTAACAAGTCCGCAAAGGAGAAGCAATGAAGGATTTTGGATAGAAGAGTAACATAATCAGATCTAGGCAAAAAACAAATTAATTTGACAGATATGTGAAGGAAAGAAAGCGTAGAGAGGGAGACTTGATATTAATGGTCTACTCTACGATTGCATGTAGTAAATGATAGTCTGGAAAAGTTAGTCAATAAGCATTTGTTACCATGGAAGAGGGTGTCTACCCCAAGCATATGAAGACTCCCCCCCCCCATTGTAATGGGTGTATGAGAACAATGTGTTCCAGTGGTCATGAAGGCAATTAAAACAAGCACTATGAAGTTTGCTTCAGGTTGCTCACATACCAAAGATGTCAAGGTCATCCACTGCATCCCAGAGCAAGCATTGCCAATCATCTTGACTTTTGTCTTGCTACTGGATTTTGATGGCTCTGGAAGAGAGTGAAGCTGATGACTTTTCACATCTCTGCCTCATAAAAATCCAATTCATACACAAGTCAAGACATCACCCATTTTCCACTATTTTACCCCACCATCATGATGTTATTGGTCCTCTTTGAAAATGAAGAATGAACAACAACATTACCATATCCCTATAGTTGTGAATGTGGAAATAGAGAAATTTGAAAGATGAATATAGTAAGAGAAGGAATAAGTTTTGCAGGATGAATGGGGGAATCAAAGATAATATAAAAATTTCAAGCTGGGGGAATTGAATAACTGATGGTTCCACTGACAGAAAGTCAAATCAAGATGGTAGAAAAAATTTTGGACAGAAAAATAAACTTGGTTTAAGACACAGTCACTTTCATACTACTCTGGTAAATAGAGTGATATGTAAGTTCACGGCTCTGGAAAAAGGTCAGGACTATATAGATTTTGGAGTGATCCTCCTAGAGAATGGAGTGAATGAGATTGCCAAAGAGGAAAGAATATAGAGAAGAGAAAACCAAGGCAAGAACTGGTCAACATTTAGGGCTTTGAAATGGAAGAAGAATCATTGAAGATAGAGAAAATGTGAACAGAACAGACTGTAAAAGTACTGAATGCATACGAACAGGACAATCAATTAAAGAGAGCCCAGAAGATAAAAAAGGAGAGTAAAGAACATTGGTGGAATGCTTAGAGGAGGAGGGCTGAGAAAAGAGTCCTGGATTTGGCAGCTAAGAGGCCACTGAATGGCTTGGAGAGAGTGCAGTTTTATTAATTTATTAGGAATGTAAACCACTGAATCTTTCCAACTTACTTGTGGATGAAATATCCTCTGTGTTATCTCCTCCTATTAGAATGTGAGCTCCTTAAGAACAAGGACCATCTATTTGTATCCATAGTGCTTTGCAAACAGAATGCTTTTATTACTCTCTCCTGCCCCATTCATTTATTTTTCATTCATTTGAACATGTTTCACTCATTCTAAAGAAGTAAGTGGTAAAGAAATAGTAGCAGCAAATATAAACTTCTTATTCCTGCTAGATGTCATGTAGTCCTTGGCTTGTACCTCTTGTCTACTTGTTCATGATTTTGCATGACTTTGTGCATTGTACAGATCACTTTCCTCCCCAAATCTGGCATCTGGTGCCTCTATAATTTATGCTACAGAAACTTTATACTATCTGAACTGTATACCATTCTCTGAGTTTCCTTCCTCCTTTCAAATTCGTTTATGCCAGTCCCTCTGTTTGGAACTATTTCCTTCCAAAGACAATTGAAACCTTTCAAGGATCTTTTCAGTTCATTGATCTTATAGGTAACATCTCTCCCATGATATTTTTCTTGAGATCACTCCTGCCTGAAGTAATCCTTTCTTTCCCTTGAATTCTCTGATATATCATATGCACCATTTATATGGCATTTAACAAAGAATAGCTTGTGTGGAATTTATTTGTGAATGTATCTTGTTTTTCCTGATTAAAATATAGGGTCTTTATGATAGAATCCCATGTTTTGTATACCTTTCCACACCTCACTGTATTGAGGAAGGTGCCTGTATATAATATGCCTTCAGTAAATATTTGTTGAATGAATAAGGGTTTTGAAAAGCCAGACAAAAGCAATTAAGATTTCCTATGCTAAGAAGTATTCTGTGGTCTTAAGTAGGAGAATGACATTCTAAAAATTCTATTTGAGGAAGATTGTTCTAGGAGCAGCATAAAGGATGGATTTATATGGTGAGAGACTGGAGACAAACCATTAAAGTGGCTGTTGAAGTAGTCTAGATGAGAGGGCATTAAGACTAACCTGCACTAAGTTGGTGGCCACAGAAGGAGAGGAAGAGGTACAGATGAGCCATTTTGGAGACATTTGGGAGTGGATTGAATAGCACAACTATAAAACAAGAAGTAAATATAACCTCAAGAATATGTCTTGGGAATCAGGTTCTATTGGTAGTAATGAGGTAATTGGACAAAAGAACAATTTTATAAGAAGGAAATGGTTTCCCAATATGCCTTGGATGAACAAAATGCTGCCTATTTTCTACCGGACAAGGGGAATGGAGAGAAAATGAGAAGACAGAGGTCAAGGCAGATTTGAGTCATCCTTTTATAGGGTAACAAAAATTATGAAAGGGAGTTCCTTAAGGGAGGAAGTATGGAAGAAAATGGAGGGTTCATAATGGAGCCTTTGTGTGGTCAGGAAGGTATTGAGTGAAAGATAAAACAAAGAAACAGTAAGGATGGCAGAAAGAGAACACTTAGAGAAGGATGACAAAAACCAGGAGGTCATGATTTATAAGAGCTCAAGGTTTCAAGGCTGTTCATTCCTTTTACCTAAGTTACTAGACAAAATCTGAAAAATGAGTTGATGTGAAAAGTCATCATTTATAACTGAGGGGTTATGGATCTTGTGCCCAAATCAAGCCATCCAAGTGTTCTTGCCATCGAATGTAGATTCTTCAAGTAGTAGATTTAATAACATGCAACTTTCTCATTGATTCTTCTAGCTGGTGATGGGCAGTGAGTAAGACAGGATTACCATTAACTCTGTTTTGGCTGGGTTCAACAAAAGATTTGCAGAGTCCTAACTATCTAAAGAGTTATTTACTGCCAAGGAGAAGGGATGGCATGAGGATGCCCCATCAAGTCCTCTTCAGAATATGTCTGGGTTTTGTGTTCCTCAGTTAGAAGAGAAGTTCTTAAATCAAGTTAACAAGTATTTATTAAGCAGTTTCTATGTGCCAGACATTGTGGTAAGTGTTGGGGATACAAAGAAATACCCAAGCAACTCTGCCAGAAGCTCACATTTTTATGGGGAGACAACTTTGGAAATAACTGGATCCATATAAGGTATTTTTTGTCCTTGTATTTCCAAGACCCTGAATAGTAGACATTAAATAAGTGCTTATCAAGGGAATGAACAGATTGAGAAATGGTAAGTTTTTGACAGCTTAAAGAATTTTTTAAAATTCTTTTTCCCGGAGATAGTAATTGTACTACTTTGGGAGAGAAAGATGGAACATGAATTGGAAGGGAAGAAAAGGAGAACACAGGTCAAGAAAAGGGAGAAGCTTCGATTGGAGCCAAGGATACTAATTTCAGGGCTTTTATTTCAGAGGCCAAAGAGGATCCCTCAGAACAGACAGGTGATACTGATTGAGTGTCCACTCTCAATCTGGAAAGGATATCAGGCAAAGTTGATACTAGATTGGTATATATGTATTTTTTCTTAAAAATCCATATCTTCTTAGTCTCAATTCTAAGACAGGAGAGCAGTAAGGACTAGGCAGTTGGGATTATTTGTCCAGGGTCACACAGTTAGGAAGTATTTGAGGCCACATTGGAACCTAGATCTTCCCAACTCCAGGCCTGATGCTCTAACTGCTGTGCTACTTAGCTGTCCTGTATTGATATTCTTCTATGGTTAGTAGTGATCCATCTTAGTTGTGCCCTAACTCTGTATTTCTGCCGTGTAACAATGTGGGAGATAGTAAAAGGGGCCCTGGCAAAGATAGATAGAGAGAGAGAGAGATAGAGAGAGAGAGAGAGAGAGAGAAGGAGAGAGGGAGAGGGAGAGACAGAGAGGGAGAGACATGGAGAGACAGAATGGGGCAGAGGTGGGGGAGACAAAAGGCTAGGGGCTGTGGTCAGAAAAAAAGAACATTCTTATTTTTTTAAACTCTTCTTTTTTTCTTATTCTCCTCCCAATCTTAAAGGGAAGAGTAGCTGATAATAACTGACATTTATGTAGCACTTAAAATGCTTTTATTTCCAACATCATGGTTGAAATTTATAGAATGCATTAAGGTTTGCAAAGTTCTTTCACATCTGATTCTCATCACAACTCTTACCCTGTACAGATATTTTATCCCCATTTTACAAAAGAGGAAACTGAAGCTTAGGTAATAATGGAAACAGTGGGCATATGATAGAATGAGCCTTGGTCCGGACTGTCTCTGACTCTTACTCTCCGTATCTACCTTGGGCAGATCACCACGATGAGCCCCAGACAGCCCATCTGCAAAATGAGCAGATTATATTAGATGGCATCTGAGGGGCCTTCCTGTTCTAGGGACATGACGACAACATGACTTGTGCATGGTGACCCTGCTGATGAATTTTGGGAGCAACATCTGTGCTTGTATTTCTCTCGATTCCAAGTCCATTACTCCTCCTGCTCTATCGCCCTGTCTTTCTAGAGAAATCTTTTTGTTACCAAAGTGGACCAAGTCAGAAGATAGGAACTGACATTGAAAAGGGAATATTCCTTCAAGTTGAATTGGGATATTATGAAAGGGGGCTGGGTGCCACAGAGTTGAGAGTAGGCTGGGAACTGGCCAGTGGTTACCTCTTCCTTTTTTTCCAAGTAGGCATGCTTCTGAAAACCTGAAAAGTGAGTCTTAATTGGAAACTTGGCATCCTAAGCAAAAATACTTGAATCTCAGGTCCAATCTGAGTCATGCAAATCTTCTTCTTGTGGTTGTTTTAAATATAAATTTAAATATATTAGCATTAATCAGTCTTTTCCTGGTTATTTACACAGGCCATTGATCTCATATTACTTTGCATTTCTATTATTTACTGTAACATGGTGAATGAGGCAGTGTATGGTTTAGTAGAACATAGTGTGCATAACTTAAGATTAAGACAGACTGATTTTCTCACCTGTGACACCAGCCGGGTCCTTAGTAGTATTTCTATATCAAATTTTTTTTAAAAAAGTTGTGGTCTCAGTAGATTTCCCATAACACAGTTCTCTACATTAATTGAATGACCAATCTTTTGGGCACTTTGGGTTGCAGAGTGTAATTTATAATGGTATGGATCTATAGGTGGCAAATGACTTAATAAATTTGGCCAATTAGGAGGAACTACTCATCTGAATCAATAAAGAACACTAAATAGACAATACACTCAAGAAAATATTACTTTAACTTTTTTTCCTTAGACATTTTAAAAAATCCCTTACTTTCCATCTTAGAATTAATACTGTGTATTGGTTCTAAGTTAGAGGAGCAGTAAGGGCTAAGCAATGAGGGTTAAGTGACTTGCCTAGGGTCACACAGTTAGGAAGTGTCTGAGTCCAGATTTGAACTTAGGACAGCCTGGCTCTCAATTCATTGAGCCACCTTAGCTGCCCCCACCTTAGGCAATTTCTAAAAACATTAGGCTGGTTAGAAAATTAGTTTTTATTTTTTTTTAAGTGTGGACTCCTAAAATACTTGGGTAACTGAAAAGTTTTATCTCAAGAAATTTATATTAAAATTTTCCCCTTGAAAATGTCTCTACATTATTAACTTCTACTATGAACAAAGCCCAGGCTTTATCCAACTATCTATAATCAATGACTTGCTTAATTATTATCAAACTTAAATCCTCTTCTTTTCAGATTGACTTTTTTTTTAACTTACATGTTACTAATAGTTTGTTGTTGTACAATTGTTTTCAGTTGTGCCCTACTGTAACCCCATTTGGAGTTTTCTTGGCAAAGATGGAGTAGTTTGCCATTTCTTTCTCCAGTTCATTTGACAAATGAAGAAACTGACGCAAACAAGTGACCTGTACAGGGTCACACAGCTGAGGCTAAATTTGAACTCAGGTCTTTATGACTCCAGGTCCAGTGCCACTTAGCTGCCCAGTTATCAATAAGTATGGGATAAGAAAACTAAGATGTGCTCCTTATGCATCCCTCCATTCCCACTTACTTTTAAGCCTCTTCCCTGTCTGAAATGCCTAGTTGAAGCAGTTAACTCAAGGCAGTTGCAATATCCCTAATCTGCTGGATCATTGCAGTGTTCAAAATGGATCTGCTTTATATGAGAAATACTATCCTTTATGGTTTATTTTTTTTTTTTTTACTGCACCTATCACACTAATCGGGAAGTAGCGATTAGAGTTTCAGAGTCCCAAGGGTGCCAGCTGATGATTTTCGATAGGAGTTAGGCGTGTGCATGTGCACTGGGTTGACATCTGAGTTGCTGCCCTTTCTCCAACCTTTCTGGAAATTTCCCAGGGCATTACTTTCCATGAGGTCCTCCCTGCTGTCAGTTTTCTTGCTGTCCTCTAGAGTTATCATACTTTGTGTCTTAGAGGTGAGTGAACCACTCGGCAAAGCATAGGGTTTTCCACAAGCCACCAGACTTGGCACCAGACCCACTCTTCTGCAGCGCGCCACGTATTGTACCAAGATGGCCACTGGGAATACTTTTCAGACAGGGGAAAACCATTCATTTGTTCCCAGGTGAATAGAGGCCATCAGGAGCAATGGTGTATGATTTCAGGTGTTCCTTTTTAGTTGCTTATCAGCTCTGTGGCCCATTTCTTAATAGGTTGTTTTTAGGTCATGAGCAAGAGGAGTCTGGGTTAGGCTGTTATGTTCACTGTGCATTTTTTTGGTACTGAACTAAAAGGACAGCTTTTTTGTTTGTTTTTTTGCTTCTCTGTTTGCTTTTTATTTTGCACTGGTTTCTACCTTCTTATAGATCTGCATATGGTTTGTTCTGTCGATTCTAATAGCCCTGGTTGGGTTATTTGCTTCCTAGTTCTTGGAATCTTTCAGAGGCAATTTCCTGAAATATTAGCTTTCCCCTTTGACAAAAAATTAACATATTAAATGCCCCACACATCCTATTTTGGTAGTGTAGACATGACCCAAATGCTATGGCAGTGGGATATAAAATGGCAGAGCCTAGCCCTAAGCTGGCAGGTCTTTAAGGCCAGGGACTAGAAACAGATTGTGTATCTTCCATCTTAGTATGGACTCTGGGATCAGTCTCCCAATCCCCACTTGCACTGGCAGATTGGATCCCCAAATGACTAGCATTCCCCTCGGGATTCAGGGTGTGTATGGCACAGAGATTATTAACCCAGGAGTCAAAGATCCTCAAAGGACACGTGTCATTAAGGGGTGAATTTGGATGAGAAAAAAATGACTTCTTTATTTTCACTAATTGCTAACAGAAATCAAGCATTTCCTTTATTTTTGTAATGCTGTCATTCTGAGAGGAGGTCTCCTGGGAGATTGCCAAAGGGATCCATAATATAAAAAGGTTAAAAACCCTTGTTCCCGTACCATAGCTAATGAAGCCCAGGAATGAGCTTCCTAAAGTGATTATCAATTGATATTAATTAGCCAACCAGTCATCATTAACTTTTAGAAATGGGTTTATGAAGGTGGTATGGTAAGAACAGTCATCATGCAACATCCTCTCACTAAAAGACTGGGCTGCATACCTCATGAGAATATACAAAGACCAAGGGGGAAGGGGAGCTCAACATTAGAAGCCGAGATGTGGCAAATAGGGTGATTCAGAGCTCCTTGGAAGTCTTTTCAGTGGAAATCCTTTTCTCCTTGGGGTGGAGCATCATGAACTTTCTGCTAGACTCCTCATTGAGTTCTTAAGCTAAGCTGTGCCTTTTGTTTTTCCTTTGCTCCTTAAATAGACCCGGTCATCAGCTGCCCTGGGACAGTGCTAAGGTGCTAACTGGAATGCCAGAACCTCTGGTCTTTTGAAGTTCATGAAGATTGTCACTGGTCAAAGGGGAGAAGAAAAAACCATTTCCCCCCACTCCTACAAAGCACTTTTCTCTCAGAGGCTTGACTGGCCTACTTTCTTCTCTAGGCTGACCAGACACAGGAATGTCTAGATTGTGAATTAGCCATCTATTTTTGTACAAGACCCATAGGATGTAATAGAGCTGCCTTAGCTAATCCAAGTGCATACACTTCCTATGGGATATTATTTTTTTAAACCCTCATCTTCTGTCTTAGTATAAGTTCTAAGACAGAAGAGTGTCAAGGGTAGGCCATTGGAGTTAAGTGACTTGCCCAGGGTCACACAGCTAGGAAGTGTCTGGGGGCAGATTTGAACCTAGTAGCTCCTGTCTCTAACTCTGGCTCTCCATCCCCTAAGATACCCAGATGTCCTGAATATCCCTCTTCTCTCAGGACCCACTGTACCAAGTTTGGAAAGGTACACACAGACATTGGTCAATAGGTTATGAAGTTGGCCAAAACAATTTATGAAGCCTTTCTAAAATGGCTTAGAGAAATTGTATTGGTGTTGGTGGGAAAAGTGCCCACAGAGCTTTGGAGGCATGAAGAAATGTACTGTGAGATAAGCGTGAATGAGTGAATGGGAAAACAGTTTGTTAAGCCCTTAATATATATACATATATACATATATATTTATATTAAAAATACACACACATATTCTTAGAGGTTGGGAATAAAACTTTTTAAATTTTTTTTTAAAAAGAGAAAACCAATACCTTCCCTCAAGGGCCTTGTATTCTAATAGGAGAGAGAAAACATACAGAAGCATAATAACTAGGGAGGAGTGGTTTTTGGAGAGGAAGAGGAAACAAGTATTTATTAACCTCCTTTTAAAATACTAATTGTAATGTTATCTCATCTGATCCTTGCAGCGCGGTTCAGCGAGTGCTATTATTATCCCCATTTTACAGAACTAAAGCAGAGGTTGGTCATACATATAGTAAATGTCTCAAGTTGGATTTGAACTCAGGATTTCTTGACATCTGAACTCTTCTCTGCTGTGCCACCTCGCCGTCCTTGCCTATGACCATTTGAATCATAGAAATTTGATTAACGTGTCCTTTTTGGGAATGGTAGTGTTCCCAGGACTAGAGGTAGAAGGTAGGAGGCAGAGGGGATGGGTGCCATGACATGAAGATGGTGGGGGGAAAAGGGGTGAAGCAGAGCAGAAGACTGTGGATCCTTGCTGAGGAAAAAACACAGGAGTCATACGTTCAGACTAGTAGTGAACACAATAGTTTAAGGGGAAGCAAAAGCCTTCCCTATAGTTATGTACTTTTACTAATGAGAAAAAAAAATGGAAACTCTCCTATTAGCTGTATGATGACAGATACAAGTAGAATACATTATGAGCTTTAGCTACATGGTGATTTTTGCCTCACCTGATATCAACAGGTTCTAGAATATGAGAGACAAAGCAAGAATGCTTCAGACTAGCTGATGAGTCACATTCCCCTGAGGGAAGTGGGCTATGACATGAGGATTGCTACACTGGGACCCCTCTTACGTGTGAGGGCCAGTGTGTCAGAATCCATTCAATCAATAACCATTTATTAAGCACCGATTCCATGCCAGTCAGTGTCCGAAGCACTTGGGGATTCAGAAAAGAGGAGAAAGATGGTCCCTGCCTCTGGGAAGCTTATAATCTAGTCAGTCATTCAACAAACATTTATTCAGTGTCTGTTATGTATAATGCACTGTACTAAAAATTGGAGGAGACAAAAGGATCAATAAGAGAAGATTCTTGCCCCCAAGAAATTTACCATCCAATTGGGAGGATAAGCAATATCCAGAGATGAATATGATAAAGTTAGAACTTAGTTATATGTTCATGAAGAAGGGCAGCTAGACATCTCAGCACTGGAGATGGGATGTCCTGGGTTCAAATATGACCTCAGACACTCCTAGTTGTACGACCATTGACAAATTGCTTAATCCCAGTTGTCTAGCCCTTTTCGCTATTCTGTCTTGGAATCAATACTTAGTATTGCTTCTAAGATGGAAGGTAAAGGTTAAAAAAAAGTACATGAAATGTATTATGTTGAGATTAGATGGAAGTGAAATCACTCTCGTCTACAATATGACTATGGAAATTATTCTGTGCTCATGTGCTTGTCTTCTGTTGTTGAGTTATTTCAGTTGTGTTTGACTCTTTGGAATTCCATTCGGGGTTTTCTTGGCAGAGATCCTAGAGTGGTTTGCAATTTCCTTTTCCAGTTCATTTTATAGATGAAGAAATCAAAGCAAATAGGGTTAGTGACTTATCTAGGGTCACCCAGCTGGAAACTGTCTGAGGTAGGGTTTGAACTCAGGAAGATGAGTCGTTCTGAATCCAAGCCCAGTGCTCCATCCACTGTGCTACCAAGCTGCCCTGCCTGTCTTATACTCTAGAACAAAATCCATCCCTGTGTGTCCTTGATTATTGAATATATATTTTTAAGTAGCTCACGTAGGGGGTCCAAACTAAACTGCAGACTTCTTTGTTCTTTCCATCTCACTAGGCTCTTCTGAGCATTTTTGTAAACATTAAAGCCAGAATGAGCAAAGATAGCCATGTTAAGGATTCATAACTCACATGTTCCCATTGCCACCCCCACACACGCCCAAAAAGAGACAACTTTGCAGCATTATACAATGAAGGTCACAGTAGCGATTATCTCCCTCTGTTAATTGTGTTTATTTCCAAGGTACAAACTATTCCTCTGACATTATGTTCCCATTCTGTGATTATTTTCATACTTCGAGAAAATATCACAACCAAGTAGTTTGGTAACTGCCCTGTTTATGTCCTCATGATTTGTTAAACATTAGGAGGATGATAGAAACATATTGTTCCAGCTCTATACCTATATAATCAGTGTTATTCCTTTTAAAGCAACTGAATCACATTAATAACCTTCCGTTTAGGCAAGATCAGTGGAAGAAAGCAGTAGTGGTATAAGAGTGTTAGAGACGGTTCAAATCCCAGCTTGACCACTTACTTTCTGAGTAAAATTTGGTGAGTCTCCCTGGCTTCAGTTTCTTCATTTATAAAATTAGAGATGTTGCTACGGTCCTCTCCAACTAAAAGATTTACAATCTCTGGGAATATAGATATCGCTTACATAGGGGTCTCATAGCTAAAGGAACCGAGTTGGGAGAACAAGATTAGATTGGAGATTTGTATGTTTTGCTTAATGGAAATGCATTTATTGAAAGTTATATGGCATTTCATTTTCTGTCAGGGAACTGTAGTTTGGCTGGAAGGAGGAAGTTAATTCAATTCTCTTGATGGCTGTCTCTTCCTTTCTATTAAGAGAAGGCAAATTCTCTAGAAATTTTGACTGATAGTCCTACATTTAGACTTTTTGTTTCTGGAAATTTAAAATTAGAAGGGACAGTAGCAGGCATTTAATTTAACCCCCACCTCCACCCCCATTGTACTAAGACCCAGAAAATGGAAAGAGGACTTGAGTTCAAATGCTGACATTTAGATTATCACTTGTGTTGGCCTTAGGAAGTCACATAACCTTTTTGGGGGCCTCATTTTCTTTTTTCCATTAAATGAAGGACCTCTAAGGTCCCTTCTGGGATAGCTATGTGGCAAGATAGATAGAGGGCAAGGTTTGAAGTCAGGAAGCCTTGAGTTTCAGATCTGGCCTCAGGCACTAGTAGTGTGACCCTGGGCAGTCAGTTAACCCTGCTTGTCTCAGTTTCCTCATCTGTAAAATGAGCTAGAGAAAGAAATAGCAAAATCATTCCAATATCTTTGCCTAGAAAGCCCCAAATGGGATCAGGGAGAGTAGGGCTTGACTGAACAACAACAGTTTCCCTTCTAGCTCCAAATCTATCATACTATCCCCACACTGCTAATAAGTAGCAGAACTTAGACTGGATCCCAGATTCTTTGTTTCCAAACCAATTATTCCTTTCATAGTAACATGCTGCTTTGATAATTCTTAAAACTCAACTTGCATGTATGCATTAGTAGGTTGAGCCCTAAAGGCATAGGTTTCTTATGAACTCTTATCTTAAGGACCTTTGTCAGTCTGGGGGTGATTTAGTTGTCTTTGTATTCTTTACTATCCCTTTCCTGACATACTTGATTTGGGCAGAGGTTCTTAACCCATTTAGTTGTCATAGATCCCTTTGACAATCTGTTGGAACCCATGAACCTCTTCTTAGAATAATGTTTTTAAATATAAAATACACAAAGATACAAAGGGAACTAATTATGCTGAAATACAGCAAACAGCAACAATAAGAAAAACCGTGGAAGTTTCTGGACCTCAGGCTAAGAACCCTTGGTATAGGGCAGTGATGGTGAATGTTTTAGAGACCTTAGAGATGTGAGCCCCTGCCTTACCCCAGACAGGGGAGGGAGGAAGTGTTCCCATTGGGCTGTAGGGCAGAGGGGCAGGCCATGTGAGAAATGTCCTCAGGTGCCTGTGGAGAGGGGGAAGAGAACAGCTCCCCCTGGCACACGCCAGCACTCGTGCCATAGATTCACCAGCACAAGTATAGGGGAATGGAGGTATTGTCGTTGGCTTCTGTTGATGAAGCTTTTCAAGTTGGCTTGTGGGATGGGAAACCCAGCTTCCCACTCCTTCAACAACAGTGTTTCCCATCTCCTTGTCAGATCTGTAGCAGGAGTAGGCGTTTCTGCAGCTTTAGAACTACAGAAATGTCCCACATAACACTTCATTTAAGAAATATTTATAGAGGTTCTTTGGAATATTACTTTGAGAAGGCCTGATCCTTTCCAATGTACTTGTTCTAAGGAGTCCACTGGCCTTTAGAGTGGGAAGGAACCTTTTAAAGTTCATTTAGCTGTCCTAAAACCTCCTCTGAGGAAATGAGAGTCCCAGAAAAATCAAATAGCTTGCCTTTAATCACATAGAGCCAGGGTACAAACCTTTGTCTGGCTATTGAAAATCTGATTCTTTTCCACTGTAATTCTTTGATTTTCCTGTAACTGTTTGCCTCATTCTTAAACTTTGTTTAAGAGGTAGGCAAGATGAAGGTTAGTCTCTTAAGTGCCAATTAAAAAAATTCTGATTTTCTCCTAAATAATTTGCCCATGGGCTTACATATCCTTTCTGTGTCCTAGTCCTTTAAGCTAATAAATTGATGTCTTAAAATTTCTATGGGGCTGCTGGGTAATTTCAGGTGTGTTGGGTCATGTCCATGACTAACACCTATTTGGGATTGTCTGTGGGCATACAAGCCTGCAGCTTTCAGCACTTTAAAATTACACTGTTTAATGCTCAGTTCAATATTGTCCATAAAGCAAAACTCATCCCCGAGAGTATTTTTCATTAAGCATGTCTAATTCCAAGTAAAAGAGAAGTGGGTAGCACCACAATCCAGAAATGAAAGGACTATATTGTATTTGTGTTTGGTATACAACGCCCAGTTTAAGTGTTAGCAATTACTTCACCCTTTAAGGTTTTAGCAAGTCCTATTCTGAAAAGTGTAGATGCTTATGATACTGATACCAGAGGCTAGACCTGACATAAATATCATGTAGCTTTTGCTTTGAAAGAGATTAAGATTATTCCATTTCCTTGCACAATTGCCCCATCCCTATTCTTTTGCTCCCCCTTTAAATGGGAGTCGGGTACATTCTTTGAATCCCTTTGTGGGTCCCATTCTCTTGCTACTCTGAGCCACCTTCATTCATCTCTGAGGTTATAACTTCCTTAAAGGACCAGAACTGGATCCAGGGCTGCTTAGCAGTCAGTGATAAAAATTAATTAGAATCCAGCATATCTTTTCTTGAAAATTCCTTGTTCCTTCAAGACCACTTTATAGTGAGGTCCCTTGTGCACTTGTATTAAGAACACAGAGAATCTTCAAGAGCTTTTTTTTTTCTCCTTATGTTGAGGATTTTGGGAAATTCAGCAAAACTTTGTTACCCAGATAGACTCTTTGCAAGACACCGTGCCCTCACCAGTGATCCAGAAATAAAAGATGGCAAGTCTTTGCCTGAGAAGGACCAACATTCCATCATTTTCTTTGTCTTTTAACTCATTGCTCAGCTAACTGTGGTCCCTGCCTCTTGACAGAGTTTGAGGTGCTTGTGGTGTGACATCCTGGGAATGACAGAAAGGTGACATACGGATAGGGAAGGAGGGGAGTGAGAGCCATCTAATTAGCTGTAAAGGAGCAAGTTTGACTAGCTCCTTTCTCTTTCCCATTTGACTTTCCAGGCAAGGACAAACTAAATTCTACTTGGGGAATCAGTGGGTTTTTTTTTTAAGGAAGAAAAAAATATAAGTGGATTGAAAGTAGATAATCTAATAGTAGTTTCATGATGTATATGGATAGAAAGAATACAAATAAATATAGCATTAGGGGTTTGTTTTTTAATAACAGTATTTGTAGATATTTATACGTCTTAGCAAGTTATAATTAGAAAAAAACATTTTACCATCTATATGAAGCACAATATTATATTAGACATAACTTTTGCTTTGTAAAAGATGGAAGTTCTTCAATTTACTTGCATAACTGTGTCCCTCCCCTTTAATAGTAACATCAACAACTCTTTTTTTGCTCAGAGCTAAATCTCCCTGATTCAGGGAGAGCCTAGATCAGTCTGGGAGTCAGTAAGACCCAGTTCTGGTCTTAGCTTTATGCGACCATAGGAAAGTCACTCCCCTCTACTACTGCCCCTCAACCCCTTTACTTCACACATTGTTTCCAGATCTGTAATATGGGAGGCCTGGATGGTAGATCTCTAATGACCCCTCCACCTCTAACGGCTGAGGGGGAATCATCAGCCTAATGTTTATGAAATATGAAATTTGCCTCAAAAGATGAGCCAGAGTCAAATTCTGAAGGGCCTTGAATACCAAACAGAGGATTTTGCATTTTATGAAATAATAACAAGCCTTTGAGGCTTCTTGAGCCTCAACAGGGTGACCTGTTCAGGCCTCTGCTTAAGGAATAAAAATTTGACAACTACATGGAAAATGAGTAGGAGAGGATAGAGATGGGTTGCAAGGAAGTTATTGGACTATTTCTAGCAAGAAGTGAGGGTTAGAAGTAGAATGATGGGTCATGGGAGGGGAGAGAAGGAAACTGATTTGAGAGGTGTATGTATCCTGGGGGCAGAGGGGGACTTTATATCTGCTAGGACTTGAGATGCTACTGGTTCTTACTATTTTTTACCTATAGATAGAAGGAGAAGTGATGAACTAAACTCCTGAAGGAGATGGGATCTATTTATTACTGACTGTAAACAGAAATTGCTTTGAGGACTCCTTGCCCAAGTAGATTGCCACCTTTTTTTTGCTTACATGTTGTGAGTTTCTTTGAAATATAACTAATACAGCCTCACAATATACATGACAAGTTGAATGGTTGTTCATTTAGAGAACATTTATTTGCTACTAAATGTTTAGGACTGACTGATCACTTTTCCACTGTTTGGAATCATCCCTTCACACCTAGACGCTGTGGAAGTCCAATGGACAAGACTCATCAACTTATTGGGTGAAGGGAGAGTGAGGTCTGAGCTGGGTGCCTGCACGTAGGACAGTGATTGTAATAGAGAAGTTAAGAGGGGGACAGGTTTGGCTTTAGGACAGGAACTATTAACCCCTTGTTTTGTCAAGGTGGCAAAGCCTACAGACTCCTTCACCATTTATTACATGTTATGTAATAATAATAAACTACTATTTCTTTTAAAACAGAATAAAATATTACATATCTTAAATGCATAAAGTAAAATAAATAGAATTACAAAGGAAACTATATTAAGACACAATTCTAGAAATATTTCTGAAGAAAAAAAAAGTTTATGGATTTAGATTGAAAAAGCCCTGGTTTGGAAGGATTTTCTTTAGCAGAGCTCTGCTGCCCTAGAACAGGACCAGAGAAATGAAAAGAGAGGGGTTATTCAGAGTCAGTAACAACTGGGGCACTGCAATAAAAGATTAACGCATGCTAGTGTGTCTCTGTGGGTACAGGTACTCGCTCTACCAGTACAAATCATGATCTCGAAGGACTTCTTGAGTAATTAGAAAGATTTTTTTAAATGCCTGCATTAGTGGTATTAAACTCAAATAGAATGAAGGCCATTCCATTCCACGTAAGGATCCCTGGAGGCTACATATTGACTTAAAAACTACATTATTAATACTCTCTTTGTTTTATTGCATTTTTATTTTGCTAAATACTTCCAAATTACATTTTAAAGAAATCCTTTCCCTTCTGTCATACAATTGATATCAAGTATCAATTCTAAGATAGAAGAGCAGTAGGGCTAGGCCAGTTGGGGTTAAGTGACTTACCCAGGGTAACAAAGTTAGGAAGTATCTGAGACCAGATTTGAACTCAGGACCTCCTGACTCTAGGCTCAGCACTTTATTCACTGGGTCACCTAGCTCCCTCACTAATTACATTTTAATCTAGCTTGGAGAGTACTCAGGAGCCATGTCCACAGGTTGCATATTGGATACTTATGGGTAGAGGATGTGCCCAGAGAGAAGAAATTATGGATCTTAGAGTTAGTATGTAGTAGGGTCCTAGAGCCTCAGCTTTTGTCAAATCTTAACTTATTATCATTTTTTTTTGCCTGTAGTAGTAGCTGTGGTTGTTGTTCATTTGTGTCTGACTCTTCATGACATAGGGGACCATAGCACATCAATACTGTCCATGGCATTTTCTTGCCAGAGATACTGAATGAGTTTGCCATTTCCTTCTTCTGCTCATTTTACAGATGAGGAAACGGAGGCAAACAGGGCTAAGTGACTTTCCCTGGGTCACGCAGCTAGTATTGGAGACGAAATTTGAATTTGGGTCTTCTTGACTCCACGCTTGGCTGTCTATCCACTGTGCCACCTAGCCTCTCATATCATAGCCTCTAATTGCCAATAAGATCCCCTCCCTTCTCTAGTCTTTTTCTACATTGGCAACAACAAAAGCTATTTTCTCAGTTACACTTTATTTCCAGTTCTCGACAATGAATTGAGGGTGCACCTGACAGTTGAAAACCCTTGCCCACCTTAATTCTTCCTGTACTCCTACTACTTAGCTCTCCCTTTCTGCCCTAGCAATAAAACCCAATTGATGGCATCTGTATCCTCTAACTGATCTTAATGTCTTTTGAAATTCTTTCTAATATATATATATATGTTATATATATGTAATAACCTTCTAGCCTTATAATAAGAACTGATGTTTATATAGTGTTTTAAAGTTGTTAAAGCATTTTCCTTGCATTGCCTCATCTAAGTCCTGTAGATATTAGATATCTTCATTTTACATATGGGGAAACTGATACTTTGAAAGGTTAAGTCAGTTGGCCATGACTAAAGAGATAAGGACAGTCAGGACTGCCTATTTTTTAAGTCCAACACTCTATTCACCAGCAACTGAGTGGTTCAATGGGTACTGTTAGACCTGGTGTGAGCAATGTTTGGATTCAAATCTTGCCTTAGACCCTTACTAGCTAATAACTTGAACAAGCTACTTAACCTCTGCCAGAGGTTATAAAATTTGTTATAAAATTTGGCTAACAATAGCTATTGCAAGTATCAAATCAGATGATATTTGTATAGCTCTTTACAAACTTTTAAGTATTATGTAAATGCAAGATGCTGCTGCTGCTGTTGCTACTACTACTACTGCTATGGATGCTACTACTTACTACTACTACAACAACAAGAACACAGGATGGCCACCTCTACTTCCCCTCTTTTGGCCAATACCTCTTAGGAATTTAGGGAAGGCATATGAAATTAATCTTGCCGTTCTCCGTTCATTCTACTTACCCAGACAGGATTGTTATCAATATCATCTCCCAATCCCATGGGTGGAAGTACTTCTGGTATCCTTGACCCCATTTTTCAGTTATATGCGCAGTCCAAAGGGCTTGTCTATCACTGCAATATTTGTAATCTGGGGCAGACATTACAAATGTACAAAGAGCTGGACCCACAATTGAAGCAGAGAAAGAGAAGGTGCTGGCTTTTTTTTTTTAAGAAACTAAAGAGTTTTTTTTAACGACTCCAAGCTCCCCCCCCCCCGAAACACATGCCCATCTTATGAATGTCCACATTCTTCCTGCGATATTGTACTACTGAGTCATGAGATAAAACTGAAGAATTGAATTTAAGAATGACCCCCAGGGCAGTGGAGAGACACATGATGGGTGAGATTGCTCATGAGAAATTAATTGGAAGCAGTATTGTACGGAATGTTATTGGGGAAATGTATGATCAGACAAAAGGAGTGATTTTGGAGAAACTTGAGAAGACTTTTTGTGAACTGATCAGTAACTTGAATTCCAGTGAACATTTTACCTTCGTGGGTAATCAATTTGAGTACTCCATAACCTATTTTTTTTCATTCACTTTTAGAATACTCAATAGGATAGGAGTTATAAACTCTATTAAACTATTCCAGGACTGCCAAGTCACAAAGAATGGAAATAGCTGAATTTCATTGTAGATTATTAGCAGAGTCAAAGGAGGTTGTTGTTTTTGTTCTTTGAGTACAGTACTCTTCCCAACCAATTCACCTCTCCATCTTCATGTAGTAGAAAATGCTGTTTTTGCTGTCAGATAATTTGGGTTCAGATCCCAGTTCTGAGGCTTACTACTGCTATACTTGGGCAAGTCTCTTAACTTTTTGGGGCCTCCATTCGCTTATATATAAAATGAAAAGTTTGGTCTACCCATCAGAGGTGCTACAGTAAGGCCCTGGAAAACTCTCTCTGCAATGACTCATTCCGACAACCAATAGATGAAGGTATTCTCTTGTAACTCATGCTTCATCCTGAAGGTCAAGTTGCCTTTCTTTGTTACTGTTTTGTGGAATTGGAGCGAAGATTCTTCCCCTCCCCCCATTAAAAATCACCTACCACTTGAATAGCCACACTACTCCATTTTTCAATATTATGTCTCCTGAAGCACGTTTTCTGAATTGTAATCACAGAGGTTTTTCAGGCTATTATTGCTTGAGAGGAATGGGAAGAGAAGAAAAACTATGCTGGGTACACAATGAAGAACAGTAGTTTCAGCTGTACCAAATTAATGAGATAGCAGGGCATTTGTTTTGTAAGATGAACACAAATTAGGACATTCTTTCCCCCTCCCCCCAGTCTTTAATGATTGTATTCATTTGGAGGAGGCTTTTTGTAGAGTTTGAGGGGCTGAATAGTTTTTCTTTTTCTTATCATCCAATTAAACAGAATTTTTAGTTTTCAAAATCTATTTTTGTGCCAGCATAAACAAACAAACAAAAAACTATGCTTTGGACCAGAGTTTCAACATGATTTTTTCACTCATTTGGTGGACACCTATTTGATTGCCAACTTTTTGTTGGGAGAAGAGACTGGACCTGAGATATCATTCATATGTGGAACCCTTGGGTGCGGCATTCTTTACCAAGGTAGATTAGAACTGTCTCCTCACTTTACCACCTTGGAGGTGGGATGGACTATGTGAGAAGTTAGGTGAGCTGTCTAGGGTCTTTCTGGTTTTGAGGCCAATTTTCTATCTAGCCTACCAAAGTGCCTCACAATTTCTGGATGTCCCAGTTTCTGCCTTTGGGTTCATCTGAGAAATGATGAGTGTTGAATGGGTTTTTTTTGACAAAGGTCTCAGAATTACTTCTTGGTGCCTTTGAACGAAGGTCATGAGACAAGGAGGTGAGATTTCAGAAAGAGTTTTTAAAATTCTTTTTGCTTACACTTACATTTCTTTCTCCGCAAATTTTTTTCTTGATATGATGAAATATAGGCATCTATGAGTGGACAGGTCAAAATAGATTTGTGTTTGTGTATATGTGTGGTCATGCACACTAGACTATAAAAAGTGTATTGAAAGACTCTGAGTAATTTATAGCATAGTTTAAGCCCCCCTTCCCAGTTTGCTCCTTCTCACTAGTGGCTGCTTAATTGTTACACTGTACACAAGCACCCTGGTGGGAAGGGAAAGTTGTTGAATACAGCTTCTGGCACATACTTCCCATTTGCCTTTGGGGAAATGATTTCTTTTCTCAGCGTCAATTTCTTCATAGGCAAAATGGGAGAATTAGACTAGAGCAAAAATTCTTGACTTTTTTTGAGTGTGATTTTTACCCCTTTGGCAGACAGTCTGGTGAAGCCTAGGAACTCCTCAGAATAATGGTTTTTAAAATGCATAAAATACATAAGATTCTGAATGAAATAAAGTTATGTTGGAACAAAGTCATCTTAGTGTATCTTTACAGAATAATTTTTGGATCCTGTGTTCCGAATCCCTGGATTAGATGGATTATTTTTATATTTGGAGACACAGTGAAAAATGAAGGGACAGATTTTTAGTTTTGGCCCCCTTGTCTTCCTCTTCCCCATTTAAACATTGGATGGATAACAAATGGTTGTTCTTATGGTGTGTTTCTTAATATTGTATAGACTACTTCTGTCCATCCCATGATTAGGAAATTATTATATTATTCTCTTGTTGACAGTCTTATTCTTAATTTTTCAAAAATTAACCATGTTGAGGGGGGAGGGAGTTAGCAAATCAAAAAATGTTTTTTTAAAAAAACAACAACCTAGGGATTAGTCAGTGATTAGCCTTGGTGACAAGAGTAAACACGAGTAATTTATCACTTTGCCTGGCTCAATAAATGCTATTTTTGTGTTAATAGCCCCTGAGGAAAACAGCAGCCACCAGTTAAATAAACCATTAAGTTCAGAAGACAAATGTCAACAAAGGCAAAATCTAATTTGCTGATGATTGATGGCTAATAATTGGTTGTTGAGCCAGTTTAGGAACTTTTTGTGTATGCATCAGTGTCTTGATTTACTTTAAGTATTCTATCTATTTATATTGCAAATATCTACATATATGTATATATCGGTGTGTGTGGACTAGAATCTCTTCCAGTTCAAGGGGATTTGGAATACTGTATCTTCTCTATTTCAAAAATCCACATGAAAATTTTCAGAATTATCAGAAATTCAGAAATTTCAGAGATGTCAGAATTTTTTCTTTTTCCTTTAAGGGGAGTTTACAATAAAAGAAATTGTGTCTATGGTATTAAAAGATAAAACAATGATATTATACAATACTATACATATGATTTATGCATTTCTGAATTTCTGGCTCCTCTGCTGGTCTTCATATGTCTTCTGCAGCTTCTCAAAACTCCCAACAAATTCCCATTAATTTCTTATGCCAACATGAGATATGTTGGAACCACTGTGGGGAAAGTTGTGATGTGGAAGGAATACTTACTTGTATATGTAAGCATGTGTATATTTTAAGTGTAATTATTTGACAGACGTTTCCTGCATTATCAGTCTCCAATATCCATTTCATACTTGAATTTGGATTTTGTGACTCCAAGTTAGCTCTTTATTCATGAGGTTATATTCTGGAATTCTCTCTTATAGCTCTGCAGCATAAGATGTTATTTATCCAGTTGCAAGTGCTAGAGTAGAAAAGAGGGTAGACTTGTAGATAGGACATGTTAGAATTCACCAAGCAATTAAGAGTGACTGCTGTTGGATGAGCCCATAAGGGTCATGGGTACTGTGGTGATTGAGATGGCCATTCTAAAGAAAAGAAAGTGCCCATTTCATGAGGCTTTGTAAAAGGAAAACTTTTTGCAAGACTTATTTTTTATTAAAAAACAAATGGTGTGATCATGGCTATGGGACATTTCTGCCATAAAAAAGAAAGATAGTATGTTTCCCTGGCTTTAAAGAGTTTGTAGTCCAGATAAACTTGGAAAGTAGAATCCCATTACCAGAGAACTTTCTTTCTGGTGACTGGTGGCAGGCCAGCACATCTTCTCATGCCTTGATTTTCCAACTTGTAAAACAAAGAACTGCTTTAAAAAATTCAATATTTCTATTTTCTTATTCATGGAGATCTGCAAATATGTTTAATGGTATCGGTAAAACTTTGAGATTAGTTACTGGAAAATATGATAAATTTTATTTCACTATTTTAAATCAGTTTGTGCCCAGTAATTATACCTACACACTATATTTTAAGTGTTACTATGAAGGGTGGTGATTAAAACAAACAAACTTGGCTTTATGTCACAATTAGACCTCATACCTGAATGAAAAAACAGTAGTTCTGACTGGTATGTCTAGATGGCATCAGTCTTATGGGATAAAGTAATGACTCCTAGCCTGGACTTCTCAATCCTCTATGGAGGGTCCATCCAATGTGCCTTGGTCCTTCCTCTAAATTCCCTGATGTTATATGGAGCACACAGGCTGTCTGGTGGTAATCCTTCATTTTGCTTTATGACCAGCCCCCAACCTCCTTTTAACATTTCCATGCTTTCTTTTGACGTATTTTACACATTTTTTTGCCTTCAGGTCTTTATTGGTAATATGCTTACAAGTGAACTGATTAAGCCTACCAGGCACTTCTCCAAGTTCTTTTCCATTACCTACACCTTTAATTCTTCAGACAGTGCAATATTCCATGATTTTCAGGTCTCAGAGCATCACCAAAAGAAAGCAGAGTCTTTGTTTCTTTGAGAAGCCTGGGGTTTTTAAGAACACGTAACACTTCTCCAAAAGGAAATATGTCCATTCTCTTATTCCTGTTAAATTTGGCTACACAATTCATTGTACATCTGTTAAGATCAGTCCTAGATATATAGTCTGTAAGAATGGACCAGTTTTTTGTGTGTGAATAGCATAACCTGTACAATACATTTTCTTTATTCTTTTGTTGTTATTTTCTTTATGGATCTTTAGCCTGCATTCTTTTTTAAAATAATTTAATTCATTTCATTAAATATTTTCCAATTACATATAAAATTTCTTTAACATTCATTTGAAAAAAAGTTGAGTTCCAAATTCTCTCCCTCCCTCCTGTTCTGCATTCCTTTTTAGGAGCCAAGCATTTGGGGGGCAGATAGGTGACCAGTGGATTGAAAACTAGGACCAAAGATGGGAGGTCTTGGGCTCAAATGTGACCTCTGACACTTCCTAGCTGTGTGACTCTGAACAAGTCACGTAACCCTTATTGCCTGGCCCTTACCATTCTTCTGACTTGGAACTAATCAGTATTGATCCCAAGATGGATGGTAAGAGTTAAAAAAAAAAGCCAAGCAATTTGATATTGATCTTGAATTACGGATTCTTTCTCCTTCCTATTCTGCTTCCCCACCTTGAAAAGGCAAGCGATTTGATATTGGTTATACATGTAAAGTCATACAAAACATATTTTTATGTTAACCATGTAAAAAAAAGGAACAAAAAATCCCAAGAAGCATGTAAAAAGTATGCTTCAATCTCCATTCAGAATTTCTGAATTAGAGGCCGATACTTTTCAATGCTTCCCCTAGTAAGCCATCATCTTGGCTCTGCTCCCCGCCACCTTTTCAGTGTTTCTGGATCTCTTTTAGGAGACCCTACAGTATTCTGAGGCTTGATGAAATCAGTCCAATACCATCTATAAATGGGAGTGTCTGGAAGATCTAAATATTTCTAAGTAACTCCCTTTCCCATCAATTCCCATGGACTCTGCACTGGATTTCTTCCATAAAAGTGGCAACCACCTGGGACCTAGATTTTCCCTGTTTCTACCTTAATTGATAAGAATTTCTAGAGTGTCATCAAACAAAATGATCTTTTCACACCTTTCAAGGAATCTTCTGATTTTTAACATATGTATGAGTAATCTGAGTCTTCACAGTAGAATTTCTCTGATGAATCAAAATCCTCACCTTCTACCTTAGAATCAGTCCTAAGGAAAGGTTCGAAGGCAGAAGAGCAGTAAGGGGTTAAATGACTTGCCTAGGGTCACATAACTAGGAAGTGCCAGATTTGAACCCCAATCAATATGTTGACTGAAGTTGATGATTGTTAGGTCACTCAGACTTACCAGGAATGTGACACGGGCAAAGTCCCATAAGTGCCCTGAGCTGAAGATTTATCTGTAAAAAGAGGGGATGCAAAGGAGAGAAGACTTCACACTGCTTTCTTATTGATTACTAAGAGTCATTGGAGGGGCAGATAGGTAGGTGGGTAGGTGGATAGAGCCAGGTCTGGAGAGGCTGCTTATTTTAGACACCTATGTGATTGTGTAATTATATAAAACTATGTTCAAAAATGCTCTAACATGGTACTGTTGCATAAAATAGCTCCAATAGGTTTATATCATAGAATCATATAGATTTCAAGCTAGAAGGGACCTTAGAGGTCATGGAGTGCCCTCCCCTCATTTGACAGATAAGAAAACTTCAGCTCAGACAGGGGGCTTATGGGACTTGCACAGTGCCACATTCCTGCAAAATCTGAGGCAGGGTTTCTAATCAGGTCTCCCTGACTCTGAGTCCAGCTCTGTAGCCATTGACCTGTGCCGACTCTCAATAATATTAATAAAATGTCAGCACATCCTTGGACTTAGAATCAAGCCAGTGACCTAGCAATCATCAACTTCAGCCAACATATTGATCGCATCCTCTTTTTACTGCATCTCAAGGCAGAGAAATAGTTTTTGCTGATGCCTAATGAATCCGTTATGGCCTTTTATGGAGTCTGAATGCAGATCGAAGCATACTCTTTTCTAACTCTATTTTTTTTAGTCTTCTTTCATAATATGACTAATAAGGAAATATGTTTTTCATGACTGCAGATAGATAACCTCTAATCAAATTGCTTAGTGAGAGGAGAGGAGAGGGAGGAAGGGAGAGAACTTGGAATGCAAAAATTTTAAAAACAAATGTTAAAAAGTGTTTTCACATGTAATCAGAAAAATATTTTAAAAAATAATTATTGGGGTCAGACCTAGAGACAGGAGGTCCTAGGTTCAAATCTGGCCTCAGCCACTTCCCAGCTATGTGACCCTAGACAAGTCACTTAAACCCCATTGCTTAGTCCTTACTGTTCTTCTGCCTTGGAACCAATATACGGTATTCATTCTGAGATAGACAGTAGGGGTTTTAAAATAAAATAAAATAAAAATTTCAAAATTGCAACAAAATTATTTTACATATTTAGAGGATGTGAAATTTGGATGATGACTAACTTAGTAAACAAGGATTTTTTGTTGTTGTTCCTTATTTCCTACTATAATTCTAAGGTAATCGGTTATTGTGCTCATGCAATTTCATTACTTTTGGTATTCTCTTCATCAACAGAAATCAAAACTCCATGCAGGGTTACAGTGGTGTAGAACAGAACTGTTGAACACATAGGCTGCAGACCACAGTCCTGTGTGGCCCCACAATACTCCTGAATAGGGTCCAAATCAGATTAAAATATAACTGTGAGCTATTTTTGAAAAATAAATGACACAAAACAAAATATGGATAGTGCTTACTATGTGGTTTTTCTAAGTCAGTATGTGAGCCACATAAATCCTTATGTATGTGGCTCCTGTTTCTATGGGTTTGACATCACTCATGTAGACAGTTTCATACATTGAGAACAAACTAAAAATAAGTTCTTGATGATCTCCCAGTGATGAACTTTTCTATACTTAGGCAAGCCCATGGGCCAAAGCTGTCTACTTATCCTGGGCTTTAATTTGGCCAATGCTATTCAACATCTCTATGTTCTAGGAGCCCTTCTAGGTGGTGAGAGTACCAAGACAAAAAGGAAACAACTCCTACATCCAAATAGCCTGCTCTCTCCCATTGATCTATCGATATTGTCATTTATCTTTCTGCTTGTTAAAAATGTCTTGCCTGTTGTTCACTGAGCTAGTTTTTGTTTCCATACACTTGGATTCATTTATTTGGAGAAAGGAATATGCTAGAATCTTTTGTGAATATAAGGATTTAGGAATGGCTTATGTCAAAGGAAAAGGCAGAAACTAAAAAATGGATTGAGAGTGGGAAGAAGGGTAATTGTTTCTCCTCCTTTATTTCAAAGAGGATCAATGACATTATGGAGTGATGCCTTGACTTATCGGTGAATTTGATTTCAGTAAGGCAGTTACCCAAAAGTGTCAGTCTCCCTCTCTTTTCCAGTGGCAAGACAAATGGATGTTTGGGATGTTAGGATGATTGGGGATGGCTCAGGATGCAGTAGATGACCTTGGCATTGTCGATGTCTGATGAGCTCGAAACTCCACAGCACCTCCATGGCCACTGGAACAGATTGTTCCTTTCTGACCATTCTACCAGGAGAAGTCTTCACATGCTTGGGGTAGACACCCTCACCAGTGGGTTTCAGTGAAGATAAACTTGAATCACAGCCTTTAAAGTGCTAACCATTACAATAGGGAACTGGAATTTCATAAATAGGTATCACTGTTCTATTTGTAATTTAAATACTAGAACTTCTTACCTCATTTCTGACTCGGGGATATTATAATAGGAAAAAAAACCTGAGAAATTATCAGAAATCCAGCCTGTCACTCAATTGGAAATCTTGATACTCCAAATTCTGAGTCAGAGACCTGAGCTCCTATCTGAGCTGTGCAACTTTCCAGTTGTGTGACTATATCATCCTGGCCTCTGTTCCCCATCTGTAGAATGAGGCTTTTGGTCTAGATAAATCTCTAAGGTTCCCTTAAACTCTGAATGTCATGAAGCCATGTACTACTCTTACAATTTCAGCATCATAGAGAAAATTATGATAATATTGAGGATAAATTGAACCCTTGTTTTCATAAAGGCATAGCTTTTCACATTAGTTTACTTCCTTTTTTTTAAATTGGCAAATGACTTGCCCAGCTAATATGTGTCTTAAGTCAGATTTGAACTTGGGAAGATGAGTCTTTCTGACTCCAGGCTTGGTGCTCTATTCCCTGAGCCACCTACCTGTGACCGCCCTCTCCCCTCAATCCATTTACTGCTTAAAAATGTTTAGGTTGAAGACTTCTATTTAAATGATAATGTTAACAATGACATATTACTGTTGTTCTTTTGTAAGAAACTTATTCTTAGATGACTTCACAGAAAAGATCCATCTCATAGCCATCCTGAGAGGGCACTTTGGGGAACCAGTGGTGTTTGGTGATGTACAGAATGACAGAGAAGAACAGGGACATTTGGAGCTAGTGATTGGTCTAAGAGAGAAGTGAGAAGTGAGAAAGTTATTTGGTGAACTTTTGGTACATTAACACTGTGCCTATTTTTGTGTTGGTGGTTTTTGGAAATAGCCTTCTTTTGAACATGACCAACTACTTTTGTCTGCTGCTCTCCTAGAAATTCAAGCACACATCTTATGAGTTATTATTATCCTGCCTTTATTTAGAGAAAAGGAGCTCCCGTCTAAGGTTCACTCTTATTGTGGGAGAAAAGAAGCATTTGTTGACTTTGTGAAATGGAGATATTAATAACAATGACAGGATTTAGGTATGGCACTCTGCTGTTAACTAATTTGATCCTCACAAAAATCGTGGGGGTTGTGTTATTATTATTCCCTAATAAGTCTCTGAAGATGGAATTGAACTTCTGACCTATATGTGCACTGTGTCCCCTAGATATGAAATGAATGGAAAGCTTGGGAGTGAGGTACAAAAAGGTATAGATAGGGAAACTGAGAGATGCCTGAGTGATTTGCCTAGAGTCACATTGCTATTAAGTGTCTGAGGCAGGATTTGAACTCAGGTTTTCCTGACTCCTTTATCTACTGTATCATATAGCCACTTAGGTGTTTATAAGAGACTATAAGACAGCTGGTGCCAATAATAGGTCACATGTTTGCACAGTAAAGTAGATAAGCAGACATGGTTCATGCCATTTATTGATTTAATTTAATATACTGAAGACCCTTTAAAATAAGAATGAATGCTGTGAGTTGCTATCACTCATTGATGCTAAAACTATGTTATAATGAAGTTTTTCATTAGTGAAATCCCCTCTTCACAATGCACAAAATAGGATTGTGTTGTTCTGAGTTTTGTGCTCGGTTGTGATAGGTTTTAATGAGGTTCTATTCAGGCTTATATTTAGAAGTGATTCTGTAGGGGGGTGTGTGTGTGCATGTGGGCATGTGTGTGTGTGTGATCCATTATATTTTCCTTTAATTAGATAGATTATTTTTAGGTTGCTCATTCATTATTTGTCCTTAACTTGATGGATGGCACTTGAACACTCATTGTCAGTGGGAATATTTGTAAGTTTACCAGTAAGAAGTGTTGTTAGTTATTTTGTTCTATCCTTTAATTTCCATGGAAGAAAATGTTAATTTTTGTACTAAAGAACTGAGATGTGTATATGAGTGTATGTGTGTTATGAGGCATATCTCCCAGGTATCCCTTACTTTGCTAATACTAACCTCCTATGACCCCCTGCAAGGGACAATCACTTAATCTTTCTATACCTTTAATTTCACCATCTCCAAAAATAAGTACAGAATTTTGCTTGAATGCAGTTAGAGGGGTAAATCGGGCCCAAGTTCCATTTTCTGTGCTATTTCCTACAGAGATGTCATTTTAACTTTTCAATAACTTTTTATTGCCCTAACACAGAAATCACCAAGGCTGAGCTCTGGATGTTACCAGTGGGGCCAGGCCATGACTTGATCCTAATTCTTATGTATAGAGATCCACGATTCCTTCTTTGATAGGTGCTGCCTTTGTATTTCATCTACTCTGTAAGGGTTCTGATATCTATGCGTTTATGGCACTGTCTCCTTGTCATGTAAACTCCTTGAGGGCAGGGATTGTTTTGAAGAAATTATTTTTCTTTGTATTCTCTGTGTGTGGCACACAAGTCCTAGTGTATATAAAAATCATTAATAAATACTTGACAATTCACAGTTTTCCTGCCTGCCTGTAGCCTTAACATAGAAAAAATAATTTTTAATATTAGTTTAAAAGGTATTTATTGTGATCATGTTGAACAGAGTTTGATGAATGAAGAACAGTATTGATGAATGTGTTTTATTTTTGATATCAATATATTTTAATATATTTGCATAAAGTAGATTGATTTCATTTGTCAACTATGGTCATCTCTGGGTTAAATTTGGATGATCACTTTTTCCTGAATGCATGGAATTTATTCTAGCAAGTCCATTTAAAAATAACCAGAAGTCATTTTTAAAAAGACTTATAAATTTAATAATTGGGCCAAATAATAATTTTTACATTATTCATTCCAACACACATGCCTTATTGTATTCAGCAAAATTTGTACTCCTACTTCTCAGTGTTTTTCCTCAAGGCATGCTGGCGTGGAGTTCAAGGTTACCTCTAGCCAGTTAATAGCTGGAATTATTACTGAGAACTCTATTTCCTACTTAGTACTCTAATCACTGTCCTTCACTGTCTTTCTGTCATCTTTTATTTGCCAAATGTGAAATACAATCCTCTCATCTCTATTTCATAGGACAGGTTGACAGGCTATAAGAAACTAAGTCATTTGGCACAAGATGGAGTAGGTTAGGTGGGATTTCTTATTCCTACTCATGTCCCTGCCCCACAGAAGAGCTTCCAATAATGAGATAGAGGAAGACCTGACCCCCTTGCAATTAAAGAAGAAATGTTATGACTCAAATGCCTTTGCTGCACCGTAATGCTTTAGGTGGTTTTACATTATAGCTGTTCTGCAGGACTAATTTTTATTTATTTGTATGACTCTCTAAGATTTATAGAGTTCTTTCCTGACAGCACCATAAGATGAGCATACATATATTATTGACCACATTTTACAGATGTGGAAACTGAGACCCAAGGATTAAGAACTTTCTTCATTTGAAGTCACTGGATCAGCATTTGAACTCAAGTCTTCTGACTCTAGAACTAATTTTCTTTTTTTTTTGGCCCAATGCTGCCTCTCATTGTCCCTGGGTCAGACCATCAGCAGTGGTAGTTCTACTATGATGGTAAATTTCCAGCCTTTGTTTTGCACAGTACTGTAATGCAGAACGAATATATTTATATGTCTATTTTTTAAAAGGGAAAAGAAAAAAAACTGAATGTAAAATGAATTCAGGGACACTATGAAAGAAGTCGTGTGTGTCTCAAAACAGGAAAATTGCTATGGAACCCACACGCTACATTTAAAAATGAATGTTCTTTTACAAAAGCCTTAGATATAGCTTCTTTGTATCCACTTAGAAGACCAAAAGCACATCCCATTGCTCATATGGCCAATTATTCATAAGACTTCTTTTCTAAAAGTAGCAATGAGGTTTCTATACCGGCTTCATGTTTATTCCCAAAGCTTTGTGGGAGTTCCCAAATTCTGAATTGTTTGAAGTGATAAGGCTCTTTCTTTCTTTCTTTCTTTCTTCTTTCTTTCTTTCTTTCTTTCTTTCTTCTTTCTTTCTTTCTTTCTTTCTTTCTTTCTTTCTTTCTTTCTTTCTTTCTTTCTTTCTTTCTTTCTTTCTTTCTTTCTTTCTTTCTTTCTTTCTTTCTTTCTTTCTCTCTCTCTCTCTCTCTCTCTCTCTCTCTCTCTCTCTCTCTCTCTCTCTCTCTCTCTCTCTCTCTCTCTCTCTTTCTTTCTTTCTTTCTTTCTTTCTTTCTTTCTTTCTTTCTTTCTTTCTTTCTTTCTTTCTTTCTTTCTCTCTTTCTTTCTTTCTCTCTTTCTTTCTCCTCTCTTTCTTTCTTCCTCCCTTCCTCCCTTCCTCCCTTCCTCCCTTCCTCCCTTCCTCCCTTCCTCCCTTCCTCCCTTCCTCCCTTCCTCCCTTCCTTCCCTCCCTCCCTTCCTCCCTTCCTTCCCTCCCTCCCTCCCTCCCTCCCTCCCTCCCTTCCTTCCTTCCTTCCTTCCTTCCTTCCTTCCTTCCTTCCTTCCTTCCTTCCTTCCTTCCTTCCTTCCTTCCTTCCTTCCTTCTCTCTCTCTCTCTCTCTTTCTCTCTTTCTTTTTTCTTCCTTCCTTTCTGTCTGTCTGTCTCTCTGTCTATCCATCCATCCATCCATCTATCCATCTATTCCTCTATCTATCTGTCTGTCTATCTATCCACACAGAGCTCTCATGAAATTAAAAATAAAATATATTTTTGTCAAAGTAATCCAACCTAGGAAACTTATTAGAAATTATTGGTCAGAGCAGTATAAATGGAGTGGTGGTGGTGATGACAGCAAGGGCTTAAAATGTCTTCATGAAGTTTGTAGCAATCAAAAGAGGGGTGTGTGTGTGTAGGGGGGAAGGATGAAATGAAAGGTATTTAGGAAAAAATACTTCGCTTAAAAATCTAAATGGATTTTAATTAGCTTCATCATACCTATTATGCCTTGGAGAAGCTTAACATTGATGATGGTATTTGAGACATTTCCATTGAAGAAATGTTAAACATTTATGTTCTTAACCCAGTGTTGGACCTTTGATTAATGTCCTTGTTTCATAATGAGTCTCATCCTTAAGGTACTTCACAGATGGCATAGGATTTTTTTAAAACACAGGTATCCCTTTCACATAGCAGGGGTTCAGGCTATTGTGCCACTACTATCTGGAAAATCCACATAATAATTTTTTGGTTTCCTTTTGGTTATAAAAAGGAGGAGTCAGAATTTTTTCTTTTATGGGGTGTTACAGCAAAAGAAACTGTCTATATTTGTGATATTAAAAGATAAATATGTTGATATTATACAATATTATATATATACTATACATATATATATATACATATATGTATATACTTTATGCATTTCTGAGTTTCTAAACTTTTTGTGTGTGTGCTGGCCTTCATATGTCTGCAGATTCCACAAGGTCCTCCCCAAATTCCCATTTAATTTCTTATGCTGATCTGCAATATATTGAAGCCATGATGGAGAAAGTTGTGATGTACCTGACAAGTATTGACTAGTAGAGTGGCGGAGTTCTCCGAAGTCATTGCCCCTTTGATGACTTCACTTTTCTTTTTTTCCCCAATTTATCCTTTATTACTAAAAAGTTAAACATTGTACTGCTTATACTCCAGTATCACTTGTCTTATTGCTACTCATACCTCAAGTTAAGTTGCACCATCTACTCCTTCCACTGTGCTCAAGTAGAACTGAGCTGGGATAGAGGAAGTCATATGACTTTATTTCTTGGGGCAGCTACAAATTTTATTTAATCTCAGCTGTTCCTTAGCTTCCTGAAGGCAATTCTACTTCTCATTCCTAATTTACTTCCCGTGGAACTCCTTATAGTGGATGTTCCTGAGTTTCCCTTGTTCCTCAAACCTCCTATACTACCTCCCCCTTAATTCTTCCCTGGTGAGGGTCTCATCTCCATACTCTTCTACCTTGAGTTCCCTTTTCTTCAATCTGACATCTCATAATCCTTATCTTCCATTCTGTCCTCTTCTACTCCAATCTATAATGAAGAGTTTGGTCCTTCTCCAGGCCAAGTTCAACCTCTTTATTTGGGACCTTGTTCCTTCCTCTCTGGAAGATTGTGGGGCAACCTTCCCTCAAATTCACCTCCTCCTCTTCTTCTTTAGTTTCTACCTCACTAATGTTTTTTTTCCTTTGCTGTTTCCAAACATTACTAGATAACCTCCATCCTTCAAACTATGGTCCTGTATTTCTCCTCTTTTTCATAGTCAAAATCCAATTAAAACCTATCTCGATTTCATGACTTCTTCTTTTTCTTTGTGTTCCTCACTTGGCATCTTATTTCTGACCTAATTTTTCTGTTGAAACTGCCATTTTCATAGTTATTAAAAAAAACACCTTACCTTCTGCCTTAGAACCAGTATTATATGTTGGTTCTAAGACAGAAGAGCAGTAAGGGCTAGGCAATGGGAGTTAAGTGATTTGCCCAGGGTCACACAGCTAGGATGTGTCTGAGGCCACATTTGAACCCAGGACCTCCTGTCTCTGGGCCTGACTCTCAATCCACTAAGGTACCCAATTTGCCTTCCCTCCCCCCCCCCCCATTTCCATAGTTATTAAAGGTCTCTCAATGAGAAAATCCAATGAACTTTTCTTTGATCTCTGAAACATCTGATGCTGTGGGTCACTGGCTTTACTCTTGGATATTCTTTCCTCTCTGTATTTTTGTGCAATTTGCCCTCTTGGTTCTCCCCTTCTCTGTGTCTGTCACTTTTCTTCTTGCTACCTGATAGGTGCTTCAGAAACACCTGTTGATTGATTGATTGATTAGGAACTTATTTAATAATCAATGTGTATATGTGTTGATGGGCTCATAGCGAGGGATTAATAAATACTAATTATTGATTGCTTGACTCTCCCATAATTCTTTTTCATATTGGAGCAGGGCTAGAGAATGCCCAGCCTGGAATTGGAATCAAGAAGGCCTAGGTTAGCCTACCCCTTCAGAGGGCCACCAGCTTTGTGATTCCAGAGCTTCACTTAACTTAGCTACAGTTTCCCCATTTGTTAAAATGGGATGATAACAGAAGCTACCACATAGTTTTTGTGAAATTCAGATGAGATCATGTAGATAACTTTGCTAACCTTAAAAATTATATAAATGTTATTATATATACATTATTTCCCCTGATAGAATGTAAGGTCAATGAGGACAGAGACTGTTTTGCTTTTTATCTTTTTATCACCTGGCATATAAAAGACACAAAAATGGGAAATAACTAACTTTCATAGAGTACTATAAGGTTTGCAAAGTGTTATCTCTTTATTATCATCTTTTTTTTTTGTATCTGCACAACAACCCTGGAAGGTAGTTGCTGCTACCACCCTCCATTTTAAAGATGAGGAAACTGAGGCAGAGAAACAGAGTCAAATGACTTGCCCAGGGTCCCAAAGCTAGCCTTGAGGTTGTATTTGAACTCAATACTTCCTGACTTCAGGCCCTGCTCTCTACCCACTCTATCACCTATCTGCTTATTGATCAACTGCTTTTTTTATTGGACCATTTTAAGTAAAAAGAGAACAAGTTGGCTGTTCTCTTTTCATCTCCTACCAGTATATTTAGAGAACATGTCTTTGTCACCCCAGTCTCTAGTTTCTTTCTCTCTTCCACTCTTGGAGTTTTCTTAACTGGAGCTCTGTGCCACCTCCAGGAGGCCCTCATTATTCCATTGAGTGGCAGAGAGTCTCCCTCATAGTGTTGGAGCAGCACTGAATACCTTATTATTTTTATGCTGCAGATAGTACTCAAAGTGGGATGGAACACTCCAAATTTTGGAGAGCCCTTCAGGATGGTTTCAGGATGCTACAGGGAAGGCTACCTTTTTAAAAAAAAAGCAGGAGGCTGTCAGCGAAGCCTCATTGCCAAGTCTCACTTAATTGGCTCTTTTCCTTGTCATCAATCATTCCAAAGACAGACCTTTGCTCCAGTCTGGACCACTTAGGTTTCCACCATCTGTAATTATGTAATCTAATCATCTTGTAATTTATTCATAGCAAATCTGATTCCTAATTGCTTAGTGTTAGTTGTCCCATACTCAGGGAATAAGGTAGGAGAAGATACAAGGAAGGTATATACATTTTTATGTGAGGAAATATGGTGAGTGCCCGTGGCACTGTTTTTAGTTCCTGTGACTAAGGATGTAGGAGTTTCCAAAGGAACCCTGGTTTATTTACATGAGACAGCAGTTATCTCTAAAACAGTCTGCCGGGTTGAGTTTCTTTTTCTGTGTTTTGGCACACAAAATCCGGTATTTTATTTTCGAATGCTTTCCAACTAGAAAGATGCTGTTGCCTTTCTGTCACAGTGCTGATAGGTTTGGGTGGGTGCATCTGAACCACAGGGAAAGTACTTCTCCTGTGGGCCTCTCTCCCTGATCTGTGTGTATGTGCATCATCTCTTAGCCATACTGGTAGCTTTCACAGCATCTTTTTCTCCCCCCTCCTCATTTACTTCTCCTGTTTACATGGGGAATTATGGGTAAAGTCCTTTAAAATTAAAAGTCCATTAAGGAAGAATTTTTAAAGAACAATTCAACCAGGAAGAGTGCAAATATTACAACAGGCATAATCCGAGCTGGGTAGATTTAAATATTTCCAAGCAGAAAGCATTCTCTTTAGCTATATTCGTGGTTTTGTTTTGCTTTACAACAGATTAAGTTCAGCAACAAATTCCATCTGGCCAGGGCTCCATAGTCGCCTATTGATTGGTTACATTGAGGCTTCATGGGAGTGTCCTCTAAATTGCTCTCCCCAGCATATTTTCAGCTCTAGCAGAAAGTCGTTGTTGGGGTGGTGATGGTGGGGTGGGAGTGGGGATGGGGGGGTGGAGAACCCCCTCATTGTTTCCATTTGCATCCAACATGCAAAACATAGGTCTAAATTTTTAATTAGCCAAGTGAGTGCTGAAAAGGAAAAAGCTCTGTAACAAGGCTGGGTAAGCAGCTGGGCTCTGTTGCCATGACGACGG
The DNA here is from genome assembly GCF_027887165.1 of Monodelphis domestica. Classification (NCBI taxonomy): domain Eukaryota; kingdom Metazoa; phylum Chordata; class Mammalia; order Didelphimorphia; family Didelphidae; genus Monodelphis; species Monodelphis domestica. The sequence continues at coordinate 231,537,880 of NC_077232.1, forward strand.
GTCCAGCAGGCTGCCAGCTTAGCATGTCAATGGGCACTACAGAGAGAGAGCTTTGAAACAGTGCCCCCTCATCACAATGCGATTGGTCACACCTCGGTTGTCTTTATGGGAGCCGGTGGATGATGGGTAAGACCCAGAGTGAATGCTCAGTTTGTCTCAAGGCTGCAATGAGGTAATGCTTCTGGATCTTTGGGGATTATAAGCTCCTGCCTCCAAAAGACTGCTGCAGTCTGGAGTATTTACCTTCCTATTTTTAATTAACTATTGATGGGTACATACTTAAGAATCTTTACAAGTGCCTTTCCTCATTCATTTATGGATGGGTGTGTGTGTGTATGATAATAGTACACATATATGTATGGGTCTTACGGGCATACGTATATGTGTGTTTGTGCTTTATGTGTGTGTGTGTTATCTGTATATGTGTGTGTGTGTGTGTGTGTGTGTATAAGCTTATAGTGTGAACAAAATGTAACCCACCATATTTGTCAAAATTCTGCGAGTGGTCAACAATTCAGCTCAGCTTCCTGCGTGTCATTGATAGTACTCTGGATAAATACTCTAGTGAGGTACATTGAGGTTGGGTTAAGCATGCTTATAGTTCTTCCGAAAGATTTTTAGTGGTGATTGCCTTTTCAGTTCCTTCAAGGTAAGTTCTTGACACGGGGCACAAAGGGAGATGGTAAACATTTTCCATTTGCTGTGTCATCAAGGTTGAGACCATTTTGGGTTCCCTGCCTTTAGATGGTTTTTATCCTGGGTGTCTCTCCCCTCTCCCCTACCCCGACCAGCCCTGCTTCAACGGATGGGAATACTGAACTTAGCCTGTCTTTAATTGAACACAATGCCTGACTGCCCTGAAAATTGTCGGCTCGATGGTGGCGTTTGAAACTTGGGGTTTTAGCCAGAAGCGGCATTGATTACATGTGGAATGGAATGACTGTAAGAGATGTACTGGAATGACTGTAAAATGTAATGTCAGTGTAACGACTGTAAGAAAGTCATGGATTGTTTGTGAAGCGGATGCACCGAGGTGATGATGTAACAAAGGAATGTCGACTGAGATCCATACCCAGACACAGCACTGAATTCACGTCAGGTTGGAACTGGCTCTCTTGGCCACAAGCTTCTCCTGGTCCCTCTATCAGGGCACCCGGATACTTTGAGCAGCAGGAATAGGAATGCCCAGTGCCCCTGTGGCCTGAGAAGGTTGGTGCTGCATATGGCGAGCTCCCTGGTAGAGCTTGAGAGAATCTTAGCCTGTGGGATGGTCTGGTTCTCCGTGCTCTAAGTGGAAGCATGTGAGCTAGGTTGTAGACAGCCAGAGACGATGTGCCATGTCACCAGCACTCTATATTTACTTCACAAGCAGTTCATAAAAATTTATAGGTCTTTACATTTGTAAACAAAGAATAAAAACACCTTTAACAATGAGGTGTGTCCTCTGCTACTGCTATGGACTCTGTCGAATTCTTCCAGCTACCTTGCATTACATGAAATCTGACCATAGACATATGGCTGGGATTGGGTGACTACAGAGTTCCAGTTACCATGTGGTTCATAGGATTCAGGGTGGCTAGCAGGACCAGCTGGGATTCGGTCTATGATTGTTGGCATAGTTCATCCTATGATCTCAAAGGTATTTAAACTTTGTTTTGATTTTGTCTTGGGCATTTTTTGTTTGTTATTTTGGTAATTATCCTTGGGAGGAGGAGAAATTTCACAATATAGAAATAAATAGTATTTATCCAGACAGGAAAACTGATGAAGTAAAAAAAAATAATGGAGATGGGATCCTGACATTCATCAGCATGGTGATCTAGTTATGTAGTAACTTAAATGCCAAAGCAAGACCCTCTATTTTTTTTTGACTGATGGAGTCATCCCTGACATCAGTACAGGTCACCTTCTACTTTTTAAAGGTCATGGGTAGTGGAAAAAATGAGTAGGAGGCAGAAGGACCTTGTTTTGAATGTAAGCACCCCTGCGTAGCATTGGGCAAATTGTTGATTTAACTCCCTTCCCTTTCCTCATTTCTAAAGTAAGGGTAGGAGTGAGCAGGTGGTACAATGGATAGAGCACTGGCCTTGGAATCAGGAAGATTCATCTGGCCTCAAACATTTAATAGTTGTGTGACCCAGGACAAGTCACTTAATCCTCTTTGTCTCAGTTTCCTTATTTGTAAAATGAGCTGGAGAAGGAAATGGAAACTACTCTTGTATCTCTGCCAAAAAACCCTAAATGGGGTCACAGAGAATTGGACATGACTGAAAAACTACTGAGAATAAAATGAAAAAGTTAGGGGCATTTTGTACCAGATGACTAGGTCTTAAAATGGGAAATCCCATGGTGTTAGAATAGGGAATCATTTAAGCTTAGAAATAATCTGAAACTTTTGTCAAAAGAAGGTTGTTTCTTTGGCATACTCTATGCCATTTCCCCTTCCCTTTCCTGGGGATGGGTAAAAAGGGAAAATGCCAGCCTAGACAGATTGCTTGACTTGGAGATTGAGAGAGACCAGAGTTCAAATTTTCCACCTCTAACGCTTATTATCTGTGCCAGCATGGACAAGTCATTTCACCCCTGTTTCCGAAGCATGAATATAGTAGGAGCTATATGTATGCCACTTGGTTGGTTATAAAGTGTGGGGGGGATACTGATGCCACTAGAAGTACTTGCCTTTTAGGTTTGAAATGAGATTAAAATGAGATGATGTGATGATCTATATAAAATACTGCAAACTTCACAGATATAAATTTAGAGAGAGACAGAGACAGAGATAGAGACAGGCAAGCTAGAGGGTGCAGTGTGAGTAGAGTACCAGTCCTGAGCTTATGAAGAATCATCTACCCAAGTTGAAATCCAGCCTCAGATCCTTACTGTGTGGTGACCTTGGGCAAGACACTTAACCCTGTTTGCCTCGGTTCCTCATCTGTAAAAAAAATAAGCTGGAAAAGGAAACAGCAAACCACTCTAGTATCTTTGCCAAGAAATTCCCAAATAGGGGCACAGACATGACAGAAAAAGACTCAAAGAATATGTATACACACACAGAGATAAGCTTTAAAAACTTCTTAAGAAGTTTACCCATTGTCTTTGATAATTTCAATAGCATTTGCTTTTATTTTCCCTTAGGTAGAGGAATTGCTTCAAAATAAATACTCTGCCATGCAGTAGATTTTAATGCATACATTATAAGTGATAAAATCTTCAAGGACTGTAGAAAATGACATTCAGATTACACTAATTTTTACAAAATGATACATTTGCTAAGGTGGCACGTTATAGCCAGCTTCTTCTTTGCCTTAATCTTTTAGCAGGATTCTGAGCTCATAAATTTGTAGCAGCTGAGATAGCTAGTTAGATGATACAGTGAACAAGAGTTGCATTTGGAATCAGGAATTCAGATCTAGCTGGGTGACCCTGGGCAAGTCCCTTCATGTCCTTCCAGCCTCAGTTTCCCCATTGGTAATAGCAACTACTTCCTAGAGTTGTTGTGAGGCTCAAATGAGATAATTATATAAAGCACCTTGGGAACAGTAAAGCACTATAAAATAATAGTTCCAATTATTATTAATTATTATTTGCACAATGACTGTTCTGTGAAAAACTCTGGGGAAGGTGCAGATTCAATTTAACAAGCTTATTTATTAAGCCACTGCACCTCTCCATGCAAGCCCCAGAGTTCAGAAAGACAAGGGTCTTTGTCTCCAAGGAGCAATATTTATTATGAAAGAGAGAGAGGAATATAAAACAAATCAGAATATACCAAGTGCAAAAGGACAGGAGGAGACATAAAGTCACTATGAAACAGATGTGATTACAATATCATCATTGGAAATTTAAGGTATCCTCTGGCTGTATCCTAAGGAAAATGAAAGGTGAAGAAATTTCCTATTTGGTGTTTTATGATATATTTACCATATCCTTGTAGTTATTGTTGTTCAGTGGTTTCAATGTGTCTGACTCTTCATGATCCCATTTGGTATTTTCTTTGCAAAGAGAATGAAATGGATTGCCATTTCCTTCTCTAGCTCATGTTACAGATGAAGAAACTGAAGCAAATAGGGCCACACTGATAGTAATGGCTGAGGTCAAATTTTAACTCATGAAAAACGAGTCTTCCTGACTCTAGACTCAACAGCATTCTATCCACTGTGCCACCTAGCTGCCCCAACTATAACCTTTTACTAGTTTGAAAAATGTTTCAAGGTAGCAATAGTGAGTTTGATCTTATATGAATTAGGACATCCAATGTCAAGCCACGTGAGGATTTACTTTTGATTGATATAGAGCTTTATTAGTAGATTACTGACAAGCACCAACATTTTAGTATCTTCAATTACAAATAAAATCAATGAAAACTAGTGAGTAAATGTGAATAAATGGATTTACTCAGTAGTCACACTGTTTACAACACTGATAGTTTACAAAATTTGCCCAAGCTTTGCAGGAGGAGAAAGGCATGAACTCAATTTTTGAAGAATTTCAGAAATTTAAGGAAAACAAAATTGCTTTGCTGAAGAAAGTGACATTAAGGCATCCACAAAATCTAGAGAAATGTTAACATATAAATTATATATGTGGAAGTGATCACTACATGAAATTTAGGAACATTTAGTACTACAAAACTTTGAAATTTATTTAAAGGAGAAGAATAAAATTGGATATGATGGTGACAATCAAAAATAATTTCATGTAATGGGAAGCTCACCATTTCTTCTTTTGGTCTGAACTGGTGATTTTCATTGACATAGGAGCAAAATCCCAAGGAAAACACCCTCTGCCAATAGAGATCAATAGCTTATCTTTAACTGGTAGCCTTAGAATTGTCTGGGGAAATAGGAGAGGTTAACTAGATTAATCTTGACTCCTCCTTTCTGTATTGTTCTGTCAACTGCTCATCCCTTCTCCCAGCTGTGGATTTCCCCCACCCCATTCTTTGTCCATTCCTACTTTTATGTCCCTAGAGGAAATTGTGCAGTGGTACTAATTAGAGCCATTGCAGATTTATATTATCCTATCTCAAGTGGACTTTCAGTGATGTTTGCCAATAATGCATACATTGCTCTTCTTCATTGACTTACCCATAGCTGCCCATAGTGCCTTCTCCTTTTCAACAGAAAATCTCCCCTTATACTGTTTTAGAACCATTCATCTCTTCTCCTGAAATATACTTCAGATTCTCTCAATTTCATGTCTTCATTAAGGACTGGGGAAAAGGAAAGAATAGTAGACAGCCCCCTCTTCTCCAAGATCAAATTCTTTTCTAATACCTTTAATCTTTCCCCAACTATCTCCTCTGAAAGTATGACTTTTCTAATCATCTCCTCTCAGTCCAAAATTTCAGTCTCTGCCTACTTGTTTTTTTTCTCTGCTACCTGAAAACTTTTCCTGTCTCATCCATCCTTATAAAAACTCACTTGATTTTTCTATCTATCCCCTCAGGCTATCCATCTATATTTCTCTTCCTTTTTATAGCCACTCCGAAAAAGCTCCATACTGTAAGCTCTTCTTCCTTAACTCCCACTCATTTTCACTTTGCAACCTTTCTTGACCTTGCTTTTAAGGACTCTTTTCAACTGAACTATTTCAACTGAAATAATTTGCTTGGTAGCCTACAGTCTCCCTTCTTCCTTCCTTCCTTCCTTCCTTCCTTCCTTCCTTCCTTCCTTCCTTCCTTCCTTCCTTCCTTCCTTCCTTCCTTCCTTCCTATTACCTACTATGGGTCAGGTATTGTGCTAATCATTTAGGGATGTACAAGGAAACCCCCACTCCCAAAAACCAATCACCATTGATCTCTTCATCACAAAACTTGAGAGTTGGAAGCAACTTCTGAGGTCTCTGGAGCACTGGATGTGGAGTCAGAAAGACCTGAATTCAATAGCTGTGTGACCCTAGATAAGTTCCTTAACCTCCCTTAACCACAATTTCTGCATCTGTAAAATGGGGATAATAATGGTGGGGTGGTAAATGTTTAACAACTCAGTTGGGGGATGGGTAGGTGGCTACAGAAATGTGTGAATATACACATTTAAGTTTAATCTGCATTAACACTTTCTTGAGTTTAGACAATCAACAAAACAATAAACCCAAACCTGAGAGGTTTGTAGATAGGTTTTGGATTTGTGAGATTAATTGCTTACACTAAAATTTTAACACTTTGCGCTCAAGAAGGCTAGTGCTGGCACCAGCATCACCCTAGCCAACCTTCCAGGGTTGATATGAGATAATATTTGTAAAGTGCTTTGCAGACTTTAATGTGGTATATAAATTATAGCTAATATTATTAGTTATCAAAGTCTGCTTTCAATAAGGTTTGCTTATGTAAAGAAGTAACTCATGGTTGGGATAAAAGTGATAATTGATCCATATTGCTATGGAGCCTCTTATTATTTAATGATGAAATGTAGAAAATGGGAATTTGGGGCCTTCTGGCTTAATTAACAGTTTTATACATCAGGCATTCATTAATCATTAATTAATTAGTCTATGCCAAAGGATACCAAGAAAATCTAACATGATCTCTGCCCAGAGGTTTCAACTTGCTTAATTGCTTTTGAAAGGTACCTTGTGTACACCGAAAATCTTTGTGATGGGCAGAGATCATGGGACAATTATTTAAGCCCTGAGAAATTCTCTGATAGACAAACTTGTGTTTTGAGAGGAGAAATTTCTGTAATAATTACTTATGTTCACATCTCAATTGCAGTTTTGTTACTCCAGCCTCTAACTATGATTAAGTAGACTGGGAGCTGAAAGAGGGGTAAGAAGAAGAAAATTTGGAATATAAAATTTGGAATATAAACAAACTGTGGTGATGTTTGGGCAACTAGGTGGTGCAATGGATAGAATGCTGGCCCTGGAATCAGGAAGACTTGAGTTCTAAATATGGCCTCAGACACTTACTAGCTCTGTGACCCTGGTTTGCCTTAGTTTCATCATCTATAAAATGAACTGTTGAAGTAAATGGAAAACCACTCCAGCATTTTTACCAAGAAAACCACAAACGGGTCATGAAGAATTGGACACATCTAATCTTTTAGCAAGGATGATGTTCATTTTGGAAGCCCTAGCAAGAAAGAGGATATGAAATAAGATAGGGGTGGAGTGATGAGGTTAGAAATGTTTCCCTGATATTTGTCATTCTGAAATAGAAATATTAATGTTATTTAAAGAGAACTATTATGTGAGTCAACATATGAGTCATTAACATATATGAAGAATATAAGATCAATCAATATTTTTTGAGACTGACTGAATGTACAGAATTGTGTCAGATAGAGAAGAGGAGGGAGAAAAAGAGGGTGGTGGGTGATACAAAAGAAGCAAAAACCATAATCTCTGGCCTCAAAATATAGTTTGGAGAAAAGACTTAATACATCTGAAATAATTAGAAAGATGACGTATCTATTGCCAACCTAAAAGGATGAAAGTACGTACATGCAAGGCATCATACAGAATGTCTAGTGAAAAGTCCATTATTATGACAAAATCTATTGTTGATGACAAGAGAACTCTAGGAGAAATGCCACTAGGAACTAAATTTATTACAGGAAGTCTCCCACATAGAAATGAGTTGTTAGAAAAGTTCATTTTTAAGTCAGCTATTTTGAATGAGGGCCATTTTCCCTAGGAATGATAAAAGCTAGTTTTAATCCACAATGAAAAAGGAACACAGGATACACTGATTTTTTTTTTAAGAAAAAAAGTCAGGGGTCAATTAGATGGCTCAGTGGATTGAGAGTCAGGCCTAGAGATGGGAGTTCCTGGGTTCAAACATGGCCTCAGACACTTCCTAGCTGTATGACTCAGAAAGAAATTTAATCTATATATTTACCTCTCCTTTGCCTTGGAACCAATACATACTAACAGATTCTGAGAAGAAATGTAAGGGCTTAAAAACAATCATAAAAAACAGCATTGTCCAAAGCTTAAAAAAATCCGAAGATAAAACTGACCAAAGAGATATTTTGTATTTATTATTGTGTATGTATATATATATATATATATATAAATGTATGTATATATATATATATATATATATATATATCCCAAATGAGGAAGTTGGATTACATGGCTGAATATCTCTTTTATTGCCAAAATCCCAAGGTCTTGACCATCACTTTTGCATACATAGGAGTTCAGGTCAATACAAAGAGGAAAAACCCAATTACAACAAGTGATTTTATGGAGCTCCCAATCCACTGAGCCACCCAGCCACCCCCTGGATGTCTTCTTAACTGTTGGTCACCAAAAGAGAAACAAAACAGGTGGATGAACTTTGGGTCCTGAATTCTGTCTCTGTCTTCTTCCACTGGTCAACTGAAATGCTAGTCTCTTGTCTCTTGTTTAAGCTCCAGCTTGAAATGAAGCAGCGAGTTTGGGACCATCCTAAGCAAAATGGACTTTTTGGTTGTCTGCTTTGTAGCATTTGTTCCCAGAGGTGGTGAAATCAGTCTGATATTCTTTACATGGTTATCAGTGATCGTGGGCTTTTGTTTCATGAGTTCCATGAATGGTTTGTTTCTTGTTCTGTTCATTCTCTTTGGGAAGTGTGCCTATATCAATGTAGAAGGCAAATGCGCCTGCAGAAAATGCCTTGGGTATATGTAATTAGAATCTGGTCCCCAGGACTCTAAATCCCAGCATCCCACTTTTGTTCTCATGTTCTGTCCTTATGTTTTGGAGATAAAGTTTGTGTTGTGACCCTGCCCCTCTCTCTCTTTTTCCTGCAAGCGTGACTGGGAAAACTTTTCTTTACTCAGGTTTCTACTTTTTCCTCTCATTTCTTCTACTTCAAGTGAATATTAATAAATCTTATAAAATATAATACTTGGAGTTACTGGATATTAATTTTAAATCTTACAGGTATATACGTGTCATCAAATCCCAAGGCAATGAAGCAAGGGCTGGTGGTTCTCCAAGGATTCCCTGCAGCATTTGGTGATTCTATTGCTCACTGATGTCTTTTCATGATGGTGGCAAAAATCGACAATTACGGTAGCCAGAGAGCCCTCAGCAGGGCCCATTTTTTTCTTGGTGACTGGCTTTACAGCACCTAGAGCCAACTTTTGCTAAGTTATATGCAAGCCTGAATAGTATTGGGGTTGATACTTCAGCAATTTGGGGAGGGATCAAGCATTATTAACCAGGAGTGGGGAGAAGGAGGAAAACAAGAAAGCATGTCTCTGAGACAGTTGTGGTGGTTATTCAGATGTTTTTCAGTCATATCCAACTCACTATGACCTCATTTGGTATTTTCTTGGCAATGATACTATATTGGTTTGACATTTCTTTATCCAGCTCATTTTACAGATGAGAAAACCGAGGCAAACAGAGTTAAGTAACTTGCTCAGGGTCACATAGCCAGTAAGTGTCTGAGATCAGAGTTGAACCCAGGAAGAAGAGTCTTCCTGACTGTAAACCTGGTGCTCAATCTACTGCGCCTCTTAGCTACCCTAGGATGGTTTTTCCCAAACATTTTGGCCTCAGGCCCCCTTTACATTCTTAAAAAATATTGAGGAACACCCCCAATATGTGGGTTATATATTTGTTGATTTCTACTGTATTCAAAATTTAAATATTTTATTATTATGAAAATTAAATCAACCCTACAGACATTACTCCCCACCGATCCCTGGATTGGATCCCTGGGGGTCCCCAAACCACATTTGGAAAAAAAAACTGCTGGTTTAGTGAAATGAGCACTATAGGGAAATCAAGGTTTTTCTAAGAGGAATGGAGGTGAGACTGCTTTAAGAAAAGGGAGGAAGGGAGGATGTTATGTGCTAAATTCAGAGAACAGTTGCTAATTTGGTTGGCAAATAGCATATGAAAGATGTAAAATGATCAGAATCTGGAGATGTGGGTTGGAGCGAGATTGGAGGGTCTTGCTTTAAATGTCAGGCCAAGCAGTTTGGGCTGTACCTTCATGGGGAGCAGGTTGCCTCAAGGTTTATTGAGTATAAGAATTGACCAAGGTTAGAGCTTTCATGCCTATGTGGAGAAGTTGGAAAGGGTGAGACTGGCATGGCAGCAGGCGATCGTTTATGGGGTAGTCATAAGAGTCCAGGTGGGAGATGATAAGAGATCGAAATACAGTAGTTAAGGCCACATGAGAAGAGAAAGATTGTTTAGGCAAAATTGGCAAAACCTGGCAATTGAATGAATATGAGCAGTGAGAAAGTCAAGAATGCCTCAGAGGTGGTAAAATTGGTTGATGGGAAGAGTTAGGTTGTATAAGGATGTTGGGATGAGGGGCTAGCTTTAGAAAGAGAATGAGATTTTTACATGTTGAGTTTGAGATGCTTGTGGGACCTCCATCTTAAAGAAATGCCTAGGAGGCAATGGATGAATTGAGACTCGAATTGAAGCGGAGAAAGACAGAGAGACAGACAGACACAGAGAGGGAGAAGGAGAGAGATTTAGAAGTCACTTGCACAAAGATAAAAAAATTGAATTCATGGGTATGGGTGAGATAAAGAACATAGAGAAGAGGAGCCTAGGAGACATCTTGTAGCTAGGTGAAATATATGATGATCTGGCAAAGAAGATTAAGAAGAGACAGTCAGAGGTGGGTAGAAAGGGAATCAAGAGGGATATAAAATATCTCAGGAGTACAGGCAGTCATATTGGTGGGAGTTGATGATATTGAGTAGATATTAGACATTGCAGAGGCAAAGGTCTCCGAAGACTGAGGATTTAGGAGTTAAAGGATCATTGATAACTTTGCAGAGAGCACTTTCAGGAACCATGTGATTAGAACTCAGGTAGGGAGGGATTGAGGATGAGGAGGGTAATTTGTATACCTGTGTATATATATGTATGTATTATATTTGTATACTGTGCATACAGACATATAGTGTGTATGTATGTATATTACACAGTATACAAATCACTTCCCCCCAATTTCTCCCCTAGAATGTAAGTTCTATAAGAGGAGCTCTGTAATCCCTAGCACCTAGTACTGGAACACAGTAGATGCTTAATAAATGCATTTTCTTACCTGATTACAACCTAGCTTCTAATAACATGACTATTAATTTGTAGAAATCATGAATTTATTATATATGACATAATTATTATATATATGACATGACTCTGAGTCTTGTATACTATAAGTGATTTAGAACTAGTCATGTATATGTAATAAACATATGCACACATACATATGGACATGTATATGAAGCAGCTGATGGGACCGTGGATAGAGCTCTGGATTTGGAAGCCCTGAATTCAAATATGGTTCAGATGCATCTTGGCTGTGTGATCCTTGGGCAAGTCACTTATCCTCTGTCTACTCATTATAAAATGGAAGATAGGAGCAGCACCTGCCTTCTAGGATGTTGTGAGGATCAAATGAGATAAATATCTGTAAAGCACTTAGTTTAGTGGCTTGGAATATATATATATATATATATATATATATATATATATATATATATATATATAGGCTTTAGATAAATGCTTCTTCCTTTCCCTTGAAAGAGGCAATCAGGGAAGATTAATAAAGGGATTGTCAATGGATCTTTAGGAGCCCATTTGAGATTAGAAAATGTAAATTTGTAGTGACCCATATTCAGTGGTATTCAGCAGGACTGTAGAAGGCAGATGGTGCAGAGTAACCCAGGACTGGGGGTTGGCAAAATATGAACAGAGATGGAGGTGAATAATTTAATGGTAGAAGATAGTATATAGTAATAAACTGGGAGAACAGAAGAGTGGAGGGGTTGAATAAGGTTCAAAATGCAGAAGGAGGGGAAGGAGCAAGATAATAAGTATTTATATAGTACCTACTATGTGCCAGGCACTGGGCTAAGCACTTTCCTAATATTTCATTTGGTCCCTTCAATAATCCTGGGAGGTAGGTGCTATTATTATCTCCATTTTACAGATGAGGAATTGGAGGCAAGCAAGGTCAGGAGGCTTGCCCCGAATCATACAGTTAGTAAGTGTCTGAGATCAGATTCACAATTGGGTCTTTCTGACTCCAGGCCCAGTGCTCTATCTACTATGCCCCCAGATGCCTCAGAAAAAGAGGTAAAAGAATAGTAGAATCAATCGTAGATTATACTCAACGAGTGGAATTTGAATTCAAGATTGTGGAAGTGACACTGGTATGGGTATTGGTGAGATGTAAATTATGGACCTCTTGGAGGGTATCTAATGTCAAGATATAGATCATTGTCATCAAGGAGGTTGAGGACCTGGAAAGCCAATTTGTCTGAGGGGATCTAGATGTTCCTTCTTGAGAAAGAAAGAATGACTAGAGTAGGGATTCTTAGCCTGGAGTCCATGAACTTAAAATAAAAGAACTTTGATAATTATTTTTCACTATAATTGGTTTCCTTAGTAATTCTACGTATTTTATTTTAGGCAGTTAAAAACATGATTCTGAGGAGTCCTTTAGGTTTCATCAGACTACTAAAGGGGTCCATGACACATACGAGGTTAAGAATCTTTGAACTCTGTTTATAAGTGACTGCAATAAGGAATTCTGGGCTTTTGAAATAAACACATTGAATGAACAACCTTAGCAAAGGGAGAGGTTCATAAATGATAGTTTCAGAAGGGGGAGTGTTGGGAAATGTCAGTGAACATGCCATTTGGAGTGCCCACTGTTTTGGAAGCTTGAAAGAAAGAATACCCAGTACTGTATGTGTAGTTAGGGCTGCATTGCTTCTTAAGGAAATCAGAATATTGTGTGTACAAGGAGATGAGATTTAGAAGAAAAGGAAACTTGGTAACAATAGAATAGGAATTTCAGGGAGCACGGTAGAAGGGAGGGTAAAAGAGAGTAGGAAGCAGGGATGAGAGATTAGGGACTGAGCTATAGCAAGGGAAGAGAGTTTTCATCTTGTTATACAGTGGCTCCAATCAGAGATATTAAGGGAAGAGAAAGTGGGAATTTAATAGCCATACGATGGGACAGGTTATCAGTGGATTTGGTCTCTACCATTCAGGGTCTTTTGGTGAAAGGGAAGCAATCAGTCTGTGCTCTGTACAAACATAAAGGCAATTGGAGCTCCCCCCTCCAGATACCAAACCAGGAATTTGGTTCAGTAAATATCTGATTTGGGGATTCTTAGGGGTCAGAATTAGGGGTACTAATTCTTTTTTCTCATTCCATGATGAAGAGAATGCTACCTATCCAAGAGATGCCCTGAATTTTAAGTGCCCTTAACTTCCGGTCAGGCTTGGTGTTTCTGTCATTGCTTATGTCTATGTTGTCTGAGGACTGTGGTTATTGTACCACTCTTGTTTTTCTCAAATAATTGGCTGAATCAGTGCAGGATAAATTTTTCACATATGTGGCACTAGCTTTTGTGGTATAAAAACCACAGATTCAGTTTATGTGGACAGGTCTTAGAGCCTCATTCCTGCCCCTTAACTCCTCCTCTTCCCCCCTTCCCAATCACCACCCTTGGTCCAGGAGGGAGAAAGCAGATTTGATTGGAGGAGCATTAAGTTGATGGAGTTGTTTTTGGTGGGGGAAGGAAATTGGGAAGGGTTCCTTGCAAGGTCTTCAGTGGTTGGTGACATCATTATGCTTATTTAAGACTTCCTTTCTTTCATTATTCCTATAATTATCAACCATGATTAGGATCATAATTTGGCTCAAAGATGGAATGTGAACATATGTCTATATCTATCCATCTACCTGTCTGTCTATCTATCTATCTATCTATCTATCTATCTATCTATCTATCTATCTATCTATCCATCCATCCATGTATCTTTCTATCCATCCATCCATCTATGTATCTATCTGTCTGTATCTCTCTATCAGAAGAAAATAAGAGTATTTAAAGAGGTTATATACATGCAAAATAAAGTGCCTGAGATAAAATTTAGTGGAATTATGAGTGATGAAAGAAGCAAAGCATATGAAATAGTGTTAGCCCCCAGTAATGAAGAAAGAAAGTAGTGGGGGAAAGACCTTGGGTCTAATGTCATACCATGTACTTCCTTTCTCCCAAAATGATCTGAATTACTGTATAGAAGGAGTTGCAGGAGTAAATGGGAAAAGGCAAAGGATGCATACAATTGGCAGTTTTTTTGTGTGGGTCTCTTAACAAGTTAAGCAGTTATTGATTCAGTTAAATTACGTTAGAGAAATTGCTTAAGTCAACGTCCTTTACTGTCATGTCCTCTGAAATGCTGTCATGTCAGATGCACCCCAAATTGGTGGTGACAGGATGAAGAAAGTATCTACCATTAAAGGTTGAATGTTTCCAGAGTGAGGGAAAGATAATAAGAATTAGCCCCCTGGTGGTGCGCAAAGGACTGCAGGCTTCAGATAAGTGGAAATTAAAGTTATAATGGAAGAATTTTAAGATGCTAACGTATGAAAATAAGGTTCTTATTCATGCTTAGCTTGTAACAATAGTGATGGCTAGTGTTTATATAGAATTTTCAAAGTGCTTTACATATGTTAACTCATTTCATCCTTTTATCTCTGTGAGGTAGGGAGAATTATTCTGCCCATTTTACAGAGGAGGAAACTGGTTGCCAGGTGGTTTGCCCTGAATGACACAGCCAATTAATGGCAGAAGCCACATTTAAACTCAAGTTTTTCTGACTCCAAATCCAGTGCTCCCTCCTAGGCCAATAAAACACAAAAGATGCTTAGGGGGGAAAAAGGAGTTTTGTTTGTGAGAGAAGAGAAAAGAGAAGAGAAAGAAAAATCAGTTGGTGTTTTTTTAATTTAAATTTTCAATACGGTTTCCTTTCAATTAACAAGAGCATTGTATATTAATATAACTTGCAGAAGACCAGGAGTGTGCTGGTAAAATGTTTAACAATAGGCTCTCTTGGGGTGAAAAAATTATGTAAGTTTAATCGGCATTGTTCACATTTTGACTGTTACTTTTAACAAGTTAAACAACAAAACAATAAATCAAGCTCTATTTGCAGCATTTGTCAATTTCTAAGATGAGACCCGGTTTGAGCTGGCTCCAGTACTTTTCTTCCTCCAGACTGGTTTCATTCTCCTTTTACTTGAACTTCTGTCTGTGAAGTAGGTAGGATAGACATTGTTATTCCCATTTTATAGGGAAGAAACCAACACTTGGAGAAACTTGTTCAGTCGGTCAGCTACTAAGTGTCAATCATGACTTCAAACTACTTCTCTTGGCTCTCAACTCATCTACATTGCTCAGACCTAGGATACCAACCTGAGAATGCTTTGTGAGTAATATAGATTAGGCAGTTAATATTTTTGAACACATATATTAGTAATAGCAAAAATAATTAGAACTGGTTGAAAGTCTTATTTCACTTGAGATATGAGAGATACCCCAAATAATGATGTACAAAACAAGCTGTAGAATAAAGTATCTTTTATTCTTCAAAATGCCCAAGATTTCACTTAGCTGAAAGATGGATGGGAAAAAAATCAACTACATTCCTATGCACCTGTAGAATTTTTCAGTCTTCATATAGATTGTCATGCTTGTGAGATAGTACGAAGGTGAAAGGAGTAGTAAGGACCTCTAAATTCAAACTGCAATTGGCCACATTTTACTCATAGCTCCTGGGGGTTCTAGGAATCCAATGACCCTTTTTTTTTGAGGGGGGAACAAATTACTTCAGACTGACAGAAAAGAGAACTGGCCGTTAAAAATCATTAGACTTTAAATATTCCATCAGCTTTGTGGAATTTGTAGTCACGCCTTCCCCATGTTTACCAACCATTCTCCTAGACTCTATCTGTCATGTCTTCTATTGCTTATTTTGCCAGAAGGTTGAAAACCTGTGTTCTAATTGCCCATAGAAGACATAATTGTGCATTTCCCCCCTCAAAGACCAGTGCCATATCCCAATTAAATGAAAAGAAAAGTATGCTGCAGCAGTGTGGCATCTTTCTTCTAGAATTGATGCTTGATTTCTTATAGGGTCTGAGTATCTAGGCAGTCATTAATTTTCAAAGCTGTTTTAAAAGATGATAACTGGGCAGTTGGGTGGCTTAGTGGATAGACAGCCAGGCCTGCAGATGGGATGTCCTCCATTCGAATGTGGCCTCAAGACATTTCTTAGCTGTGTGACCCTGGGTAAGTCACTTAACCCCAATTGCCTAGACCTTACTACTCTTCTGCCTCAGAACTGGTATTTAGTATCAATTCTAAAATAGAAAGTAAGGTTTAAAAAAAAAGCCATAGGATCTTTAAAAAACTTATTTCAGAAAAAAATATTTACATGGTCCATAACAGTGTTCATGTTTTTTGGTCTGTTTTTTAACCCCTTTCCTTCCATCTTAGAATCAATACAGTGTATTGATTCCAAGGCAGAAGAATGGTGAGAGCTAGGCAATGGGGAGGAGGGGGGAGGTTAAGTGACTTTCCCAGTGTCACACAGTTAGGAAGTGTCTGAGGCCAAATTTGAACCCAGGACCTCCTATCTCTGGGCCTGACTCTCAATCCACTGAGAGATGCCCCTGTTCATGTTTTTAAAGCTAGATTGTTTTTCTTGCAGCTTGTGGTACCAATGCCTTACATTTTTGCACATGAAAATTTCATTTGTCCTTTTATCCCCTAAAAGTCTAATACATGTCTAGGGTATTGCTCTTTTAGCTTTGGTGGCTATCACTTATCAATCAATCAAGAATCAGTTACTAAGTATCAGCTGCATGCCAGTTACTGTGCTAAGGGCTGGAGCTACAAAAAGAGAAAAAAGACTCACCTCAAGGAATTTACAGTATAATGAGGGAGATGAAAATAGATACATGCAAAGCAAGCTACATACAGAACTAAGAAGAGAGAATTAATAGAGGAAAAGCACTAAAATTAAGATAGTTTGGGAAAGACTTACTGTAGGAGGTAGGATTTCAGATAAGACTTAAAGGAAGCCAGGGAGGGTAGTAGGGAGTTAGAAGTAGAGAAAGGGATCTTAGAAGGTTTCCAAGTCCAACTTCCTCATTTATAGGGAATCTGAGATCCAGAGAAAGTGACTTTTTCAAGGTCATACAGATAAGTATAATAAGGGACTTTGTCTTCCATTAGCATTAAGTTGATGTCAACAGGTACAGAAGCAGAATAAAAAATGGAAGTGGGCAATATTTGACAAAGTAAATAAAGCAATGAGTATTCAGTTTATGTAGAATTTGGTGACCCTATCTCTATTCAAATGTAACAGCATTAGTCTAAAGGACATTAGACGCAGAGTCATAAGACATGAATTCAAGTACCATTTCAAGTGTGGACTTGAAAAAGCATCTTCTCTTTGGATCTCACTCCTTGAGCTGCATTTGATCCAAGCAGAAGGTTGTCCAAGCCCTAAACCAGTTTAGATAGCCAAAGGTCCTGCCTTGATGGTAGAACCTCATTCAGTGGTGCTGGACAGAGTGAATGTAGGCACAAATTTTGGCAGCTAAAGCAGTGATCATATGTTGTTATATGGCAAGACCATGTTCCATTGGCACAGATTCCTTCAGCTAGCCCTGTTCTTTGGCAGTGTGTGACACTGGTCATATGGAAAACATATAAAAGTAAGTGAATGACAATGTATAAATCATTACCATCAATAGATCAAAAGAAAATAAAAATTGTGATGAGGAGAGAGAATATCTTAACAGCTTTTCTCTTTTTAAACAAAAGCTGATGACCTCTCTTATGAGAGCTACTGTGGGAAGGGATTTGGGTTCATTTCATCTTGTGTTCCCAAATAGTCCCTTGATAGCTTTTTAATTTAGCCAACAGAACATGCAGGGGGCCATATTCCAATATGGCACACATAGCCTTTCTAGAAAGATAGGATATTTAATATTTAATTAGGATTAGCAAACATAACACCACATATATATATATGTATGTATACACATATATATGTATATATGTATTAAAAATTGCTGCATCTAAGTGGTCTAACCTTAAAGATCCCAAAATGGAAGAATTTCCACTAAGGAGACAACAAATAGATTACAAATGAGTATTTCTCCCAGGCCCCCATTGGGCTTATTTGACATGAGGTTCCTTGACCTAACAGCTCTGAAACCAACATGAGGATGAAAACGAGAATGGAAACGGAAGCAGAGAGAGCAGAAGAAGAATGCAGAGATGTATGGTACTGGAGTCGATGCTCAGGAGGGGAAGAGGCTTGGATGTGGCCTCCTGGCTGGACGCCCAGGAGGAAGAGGCAGTGGACCCTGTTCCAGACGCTGGCCTGGCAGGGAGTACGAGAGAGGAAGCCCCTGTGTGAGTTTTCTCAATATTTTCCCCATTCCTTCCCCATCTAGTTAGGATACATGTAATAGAGTTTGGACCAAAAATACATTTTTCCCTTTGTTGACCTGCCATGGCCAAATCTCATGCCTCTGAGATGAAATGAATCACTCAATTCTTTTTTTTAAATATATTTTCTTTTTAAAAAACCTTTACTTCCTGTCTTATACAGATCTAAGATGGAAGGGAAAGGGCTAGGGAAAATGTGGCTAAGTGGCTTGCCCAGGGTCACATAGCTATGAAGGGACTGAAGACAGATCTGAACCCTGGTGGTCCTGACTTCTGGCCTGGAACTCTATCCATCGTACTATCTAGTTACCCCTTACTTACATATTTTCAAAGGCTAGAGGGAAGTCTATAAGCTCCTGCCTTATCTTTGGACACATAGGCATCTTTCAGACTTTGGAAAATTAATGATGAATTGGGATACTAGTGAAAAATCATCCCTTTCCTCCTCCCTTGGAGGTCAGGATGAAACCATTTGGTTTTTAAAACCAAAAGTTTCTTCCCTAGGCTATGAAACTGGGTTGGGTTCTCCCTGCTTTTATCTAGATCTTTTGGTTAAGGATAACTGGGTGAAGGGTATATCACTGGGCTGATTTCCATTATAGGTAAGGTAGGGACCTGCTCCTTATTTATCTGTAAACAAGAACTCTCTTAGGTAATGAAGTCAAGTCAGCTGTAGTCACCATGTTGGAAAGTATGGTGGTCCAGTCACATGGAGAGGAGGAAAAGGTATCTTGGCATCCTTTAGAGACCTGCTTCTTCCTGATGAGGTGGTTAGAGAGGAGTTGAGGTCTCTGAGGCCACTTCCTATAAGCCGATTTTCCCAATCAGAGACATCCAGAGGAGGGACTAAATGATGATGTCAGAATGAATATACATTGGCTTGTGTGACAAGAAATCACACTGGTTTCTTGCCCAGCCTAGTTGCTTAGTTATCTCTCTTTTGGGCTCTGCCTTTTGCCCCTGCTTGAGTTCTGTGGCATTTGTTCAGACTGTGGAGGGAGTCCACCAAGCTAGTTAAAAATCTTTAGTAGTTTTCAACTAAAGTAATATTTATTTTTAAATTAAAAATGCAGTTTCCAGAGAATTTCAATTGTTTCAAGACATAATTAGCCTTCCAGCAATGGGCTTTCTTTTCCCAAGCTTGCTTTGAAAGAAACTGATTCTCTGGGGAAGCTAGGTGGCTCAGTGGATTGAGAGCCAGCTTAGAAAAGGGAGGTACTGGGTTCAAATGTGACTTCAGGTACCTCTTAGCAGTGGGACCCTGGGCAAGTCACTTAACCCTTCCTGCTCCTCTGCCTTAGAACCAATACACAGTATGTTTCTAGGATAGCAAGCAAGGGTTATTTAAAATAAGAAAAAAAAAGAAGCCAGTTCTCATGCCTTACCAGTCAGCAGAGGTAGTGGTAATGATATCATCCCACACTAAATGGTTAATTATTTAGTCATATAACAGATAAAGCTGGAGGTCTTTGCAAATGACAAACATACTTTGGGTACAATCACAAATGAACATCCCTATGCAGTGCCGAGTGGATTATACATTATTTTCTCTTCCCCTGCTTTCCGGTCGTATCAGTGAGTGCAGAAAGGAAATAGTCCAATAAAAAATGCATCTCTTCAAAAGAAATTTGCTTTCTATAAACTCCCTGCCCAGTAGATCATAAAGCACAAAGAAGTTGTGGCAATCTGTTAGGAAGAGTTACCATACGAAGCCTTTTGGTGAGGTCACAGTCATCAGATAGTGAGTTTTATTATTTGTGGGGAGGAGTTTAACTAAATAATGAATAGGGTTTGGGGCTGGAGTAAGAGACAAAGGAAAAGGGAGGCTTGAGATGAAATTATTCACTTTCTTTGCCTTGACTATATATGTAAAGGATAACTTCATGGGAATACGTTAATTAACTGGAATAACTTGGAGGATATCCCCCAAGTGATTTGGTACCTCTGGACTTTTCTGTAACTTTTTTCTCCCCAAATGAGTCTGATACTTGTTTTGAACTACTCATCACTGTGACTTGAAGGGTCCAAGAGTCCCCTTACTATCTAGTACCCCATTGTTAGTGGCTGATAATTTTAAAGAGAAATGGGTTGGGGGTAGAGAAGAAATGGAAGCCTTGAAGGTCTTATTCCATTCCTTTTCAGGGCCTAATGATCCAGTTTGTAGACTCTGGAGGCTTTTTATTTTACTTCCTGCACCATCTAGTTCTCTTTACAAAACTCAGTGTCACTATGCCTAAAGGGTGGTTTATTGAATTTGAACTCAAGTCATTTAACCCTTGCGAAAGATCTAATGGAAAAAGGGTTTAATCTAGTCCAGCCCATAAGGGTAAGAGCCCCATCTTACATGAAAACAACATGAACTTGAAAGAGTTGAAATGAGTTTAACCAACTTTAAGTACTTAGCATATGTTTAAGGCACTGTGCTATGTGCCAGGGGATAAAAAAAGAAAATAGAAATTAAAAACCATCCCCTACCCTCTAGGAAGTCCCATTCTACCTAGGAGTTAATAGTGAGATGTGGATGAGTTACTCCCAATTATTCAATTTGGGGAGAGGGCAAGACACAATTAGAGGTATTAATGAAGACTTAAACTAAAGAATTCTAGCAACCCAAACTCCAGACTCTTAATTGAGAGTGTTTTAAATTGACAATGTAGTATACATTAAAAGGAAAGGATACATGAAAACAATGTGACTAATTGTCCCAAGGTCACCCAGGTAAGTTTTCATTGAGGGAGCATGGTGGCAGGTCCTCTGAAGAGCATAGGTCTTGTGACCAAGAGGAATGAGAAGAAGGTTGCATGGAGAAGATAGCTTTGGTAGGAGCAACAAGAATTCAGGTGGCTTTGGGGTCCATGATGATTCCTTATTGTTTGGTCGTTTTCAGTGTTGTCCAACTTTGAATAACTCCCTTTTGGGGTTTTTCCAGCAAAGATCTGGAAGGGGTTGGCCATTTCCTTCTCCAGTTCATTTGACAGACGAGGAAACTGAGGCAAACTGGGTTAAGTGACTTGCCCAGTCAAGTAGCTAGTAAGTGTCTGAGGCCAGATTTGAACTCATGAAAATGAGTCCTTCTGACTCTAGGTCTGGTGTTCTATCCAGTGTACCATGATGATGGGTTGTCATAATAGTTCCCAGACTGAACATGTGTCGAGCAAATACGAAGAGAACAATGGTAGAGGGAGGAGATATTATACTGAGGTAAGGGCCAAGATTTCTTGACAGAAAGTTGAAAAATATTGGCATTAAAGGCCAATGATGATGTACTAAGATTGCTCTGATGTTCTTTATTGGAATTGTCCAGTTCAACTGAGTGATTAACAAGGAGCTTTTAAAAAATCTTGAGGAATATAGGAAGAGATATCATAGAACTGGAAAATTAGCAAATGAACTTCCTGGTTTTCAAAAGGGGGAAGAAATTGTATTTTTAAAACTAAATTAAAACTATGATTCCTGGCAAAATCTTGGAACTGATTATTAATTAAAGAAGATAGAATGTGATTGTTCAGAGATGCCAAAAGTGATTATGAGCTAATTTGTGAAAATCAAAAAATAATTATGTCAAACTAAAGCAATGTACTTTTTTGACTGGATTATTGAGCTGGTAGATCAAGTGGAATGACATAGGTATGTTTTTTATCTAGATTTCATTGAGGCATTTGCCAGAATCTCTCCTGATGTTCTTATGGATAAGATGGAGAGATAGGCAAGACCAGAGTTAGGTTGATTTGAAACTAGCTGAATAAAATTGACTCAAAATAGTTAGTGATTAATGAATTGATAGTTGTCAAACTAACTACAGGGAGAGTGTCTTCTGCATTGCTTTAGGATTTGTCCTTTTTGTCAGTTGAAGTGGATGAAGACCTAGGTGGTATACATGAGATTTAGAAATTATATGAAGCCAGAAAGCATATTCTTATTCATTGGATGACAGTTAGAATGCAAAAAGATCTGAATAGGCTGAGTCAAAAGAGATTAAATTTCCAAGAAATAAATTTAAAGGTCCACCCATACTTATGTTCACAGAAATAGACCATGTAAGTACAGGAGGAAATTATGTGAAACATCATAGGATTTTAGATGTTGGGCTAGAAGGGACCTCAGGGGCTATCGAACAGCACAATACTATTCTATGAATGAAGAAAAATGATGCCCAAAGAGGTGAGGGGCTGGACACAGCTGCATTACATGTGTGTGTGCTTGTGTGTCTGTGTCTTTGCTCAAGGGACATACAATAGAAAGTAACTACAGATTGCAGGTTTTGAAGCCAGGCTGTCCTGTTTTTGTTATACCAAATTTTAAAAGTCACAATTTCAACAATGCAACTTTGCAGTCTAAAAAATTAATGTGGATATCATGCTGTCTTAATAGTAAAAGCATAGAATTCAAACAAGGGAAATGGTAGTTCTAATGGATTCTTTCTGATCAGAGCACACCTGTCATATTGCATGTAATTCTAGGCACTTTATAATTTATTAAGGACATCGACAAATTGGGGCATCCAAAGGAGAAGGTGGCCAGAGTTGTGTGTGGGGTACTGATTACCCACTGTTATCTGGGGATGGGTTGAAGACATGGATATGCTGAGCCTCTAAAAAGAGAAAGCTTGAGTGGGAAGGGTATGCGCTAGGTGTCTTCAAGTATTTTCAGGACTCTCAAGAGCCAGGGACCTATTGTTCTTTGCCCCAGAACTGAACCTAACAGATGGAAGTTGCTGAAGGACAAATTTTGTCTGGATAGATGTGAATGAAAAGTGTTTTTTTAATAGTTAAATTCCAATATTCTACTAAACAATGAGTATTTCAGCGGATACTCATCTCCTGACACAGAGATGATGGACTTGAGGCAGTTGGAAAAAAATGATCTTTTTTTGGATGTGGCCAATGCTTTTGTTTGATTCTACATGTTTATAATTGGAGTTTTGTTTTTCTTACTTTCTCAAGGGGAACTTGGGGATCTGAGGGAGAGAGGGCAGATTTTACATGGGGAAAATGAAATTTGATTAAATTTTTTTAAAAAACATGAAATGATAATGAGTTTAACACTTCTGGAGAAAATCCTATTGTTTTTGTGTAGTTTATAGCATATTTATATGTTTGTGTGTTTCTTTGGGATTGTCTTTATGACCCAAACATGGGGAACTAATAATTCTAATCATCTGGGCTGGATTTTATTTGTTCCACTAGAGACGTGATAGACTGTAGTGTTTCCAGAAGAGGTCTATGAAAACACTTGAGCAATCTCGGGTCTTCTTTCCTGGAGAAGAAAAAGCTTTGGGTAGAGAATAGGGGCCATGAGGACTATCTTCAAAAGTCAAAAAAGTTTTTGCATGAGAAAAAGATTAGACTTTATTTTAACTTCCAGAGGCAGAATCAAGGCCAATGAGGAGGCATATTCATTGGAATATAAAGGAAATACTTCTAGCACTTAGAGCTGTACCAAAAATGGAATGGGTTGCTTTGTAATTATTATCATGAAGACCTCCCCTTAACTGACAGTATTTGAGCAGAGGCCAAATCTGTTAGATTTCAAAGAGAACAGAATACCTATTTGGAGCTGGAGTTTGGACTGGATGAGACTTTAATATGCATTTTCCAATTCTGGGATTATGTGATTTTTTTTCATATACCTTCATTTGTTCTCTTTAGGCTATGATGAAGATAGGAAATGGTCTCTAAAAATAAAACAAAATATATTTTCATCATTCAGGTCAGTGTTCCAAGACCAGCTAGTTATTCAATATTGTTTAGTGACTTATGGTATAAGACTGGACAAGGAGACATGTATGTCATTTTTGTGAATATAGCAAGAAAATCAAAGATGTCGCTCCATTTGGGTTCATTGGTATAAATGGTTGGATGGTGTACATCTTCCTATTTGAAGACTGTTCTTACACAAACCATATGTAAATATTTTATTTCTACAGTACAGATAAAGCATAAAGTTCAGAGAGATTGGTCAATTGTACACAGTCCATACAGAATTAATGTCAGTCAAGAAAAAGTTAACACCAAGTTTGTTTTTTTTAGCCCTTCACCGATAACTAATTAATGAAAATGGTAGTAGTTTGTAGACTCATCGATAAGTTGGGGAAAGCATTTTGTTTTTGCAGGATTTTGCAAAGTAATTGGGGAAGATGTATTTTTCAGAGTTTTATTTTCCATTTGCTTTATTTGAACCTTAAATTCAGGCTGTTAGGATTTGGAGAGGCTCAACAGAAGGCAGCTAGGTGGCTAAGTGGATAAGAGAGCCAGGCCTGGAGACAGGAGACCTGGGTTCAAATCTGGCCTCAGACACTTTCTAGCTGGGTGACCTTGGGCAATTGACTTGACCCTAATTGCCTAGACCTTCCTGTTCTTCTGCCTTAGCACCAATATACAATATTGATGCTAAAATGGAAAGGTTAGCATTTTAAAAAAGAAAAGAGGGAGAGAGACTCCATATTCAGATGTTGTAAAGTATATGTAACATGATTATTCAAACATGATCTATGAAATTAAAACCTATAACATTTGAAAATAGAAGGAACATTTTTGTGGTTCTGAAAACTGTGGCTATTTCCATCTGCTATGCTGCTGTACCCCAAGAACCACTGGACCTTGCCATTTTCCTTGCAGGTGGACCCTCCATTTTATTAAGTATTATCTCCCAATTAAAATGAGAACTGCTTGAAAGCACAAACTGTCCTGCTTTTTTGTTGTCTCCCCAGTGCTTGACACATCATTGTAAGCCCTTAATAAATGATTTTCCATTCCATTCATCTATTTGCCATCTCCTTGCCAGCAACAACTATGTTTCTTATGGTATAATATTAGGATAAATATGAAAATTAATTTTAGAACATATACGTTTTGGATTCTTTTCCCCAATTATATCAAATTTGGACTCTGGATCATCTATTTAAAATCAAGGGTCTTCAGCTTTTAAAAAATGAAGAATTTAAGGGGGCAGCTGGGTAGCTCAGTGGATTGAGAACCAGGCCTAGAGATGGGAGGTCCTAGCTGTGGTGACCCTGGGCAAGTTACTTGACCCCCATTGCCTAGCCCTTACCACTCTTCTGCCTTGGAGCCAATGTGTATTGGCTCCAAGACGGAAGGTAAGGGTTTAAAAAAATGAAGAATTTGATAGATACACAAAACAATTTGTATCATGGTTTTGTTGTTGTTTTTTAGTCATTTTTCAGTATGGTTTGACTCTTCATGACTCCTTTTGAGGTTTTCTTAGTAAAGATACTAGATTGGTTTCCTATTCCTTTTTCCAGCTCATTCTGTAGGTGAGGAAACTGAGGCAAACTGGGTTAAGTGATTTACTGAGGATCACACAGCTAGTTAGTGTCTGAGGCTGGATTTGAACTCAGACCTTTCTGATTCTAGGCCCAGCACTCCATCCACTGTGCCACCTATCTGCCTATATAATGGTTCACTTGAAAATTGAAATTTTGAAATTTTCAAAAAAAATATTGAAAATTTTGCTTCTCTTCATTGTAATATTTACATATCAGATACTATTAAAAATTCATCAGTCTTTTCTTCTCTTTAAGGCAATATGTTTTTATGTTTGACAAAAGCTTTATTTCCTAGTGGATAGAGTGCCAAGCTTGGAGTCAGAAATACCTGAGTCCAAATACTACCTTTGATACTTTCCAGCTCTATGAACTTGGGGACACTTAATTCACTTAAGGGACTTGCTGGGAGGAGAAAAACTGACTGGAGTGAGAGAATCTAAGTTGAAATCCCTCTGGCAGATACTATCTGTGTAATATTTATCAAGATATTTCAACTCGCTGGGCTGTTTCCTCATAGATAAATAGGGAGATAAGACCTAAGGAACCCTGACATCCCTTTCATATTGCTGTTTTTAATTCTCTGAAAATGCTTTGTAACCCTTATTAAATGCTATAGAAATGTAGTAGCAATTATTCCCAACTAAAGAATATTGAGAACACAACTGGCCCTAATATATAGCAATATCTAATTGTGTCACAAATGCATGCTCCCCAGTCATTTGGTTATTTCCATAATAGACAAGACTGCCTAGAATATTTGTTGCTAAAGTATTTGGGACCCCTGTCTATATTCCATTTGGTCTGATCCAACTGTAATTGAAATTGTTTTCCAACATAACAGAAATGTACTTGACCTAGTAACCCCTTGACTAGGAAGATTTCGGAAGATTTAACTTTCTCTTTGGAAAACTGCTTTGGAAGTGTTTTGAATTCTTGTCACGTTTGGTCTTTTCATCAGTTCTTGCATCTAAGAGAGACTGGATGGTTAAGTGTTGTTTTGGTGTCCAGGGATTTCAGTTCAGAGGATTCCTTTTCATCGCATTGTGATTTCTCATCTGGAACTAATGTCCCACTCTGGACTCTGTTACTGATGTAGAATTTGCAACTGTAGCAGGGCTGCCATTTGCATAGACTCTTGGCTTGGACCTCATGTCCAGTGTACAAAGAATTACGTGCTCAAAATTGGTGATAAAACCAATGTTGGAATGGGAGTTGGAGTATTTGTCAGCCTTTGAAGTTGGAACAAAATGGGCTTTGTTCCACACAAGTCTATTATTGTTATCCAAATGCAACAATTATCCACTAAGCACCTACTGTGTGTCAGGCACTGTTTGAAGCACTGAGGATTCAGGGACAAAAGAAGCAAACAAAAACCTTCCATTCTCTCTTCTCACTCTTCCTGTTTGTGGCCAATTCCTTGGAAGTGCCAGTTGTATGAAGAGAGAGTCCTAGTGATCTCAAATGTCTATACAGCAGTACAAAACACATGAATAGAAAGGATATGAATAGAAGAGACCCATATTTTTTCTATCTCTTCCCTGATAGAGTTGACACTAAGTTCTATAAAGAGCACTATAGGGACTAGAAGAAAGAGGCTGTAAGGTTTTCACTAGAGTGGTCATTCCTTGGCAAGAGAGAGAAAATGTTACATTGAATTACAAAGAGGGAAAAAATGGTAGCCCATCCAAGGCTCCATATTTCTAGGCTTCTTATCTAAATATTCTTCAATACAAATTCCTTCTAACTAAGGCACTGGCTTTATTGTCTCTCTCATACTTCCATATGCATTTCTGTTGCTCTTTTGTTCACCTATCTACCATCTTCTATCTGGAATTTCCCTCCCCCCATTCATTTCTCTACCCATCCAGATTCTTTCCTTTCAAAGCAAAAGGTCTATCTTCATTCAAATCTTCCTGGTGGTGGCAGCCATTATTAATGTTTTCTCAACTACTAAATCACTTAAAATTTTTTTATTTTGGAAATTTTCCCACAGTGCTACTTATTTTATGCTTATAATATTCTTCTAGTGTGACATGATTGGCAGTGGGGGGTGGGAGGGAAGGGAAGCTGACCTTGGAGTCACGAAGACCTCATTTCAGCTCCTTCCTCTGTCACATCCTTGACTCTGTCAGCCTAAACAAATAAAGCATGTCCCTAAACTTCTTAGTACTCTAGGCCACATTGGAAATCAAGATTGGAAATCAGCTGTCCATCTTCATTGCTAATGGGAAATTCTTCACTGGGAGTTCCATACACTGATGAAATCATAGATCTAGTAGAACAAAAACACCAACAGGTAATTTTTCATGTAGATGTAGTTTCCTCAGCTTTGTTGTAAGCTCTTTGAAGGTAGAGACCATGTCTTTCTCTCTCCCTCTCACCTCCCCTTCGTTCGTTCGTTCCTTTGCTCTTTCCTTTGTTCGTTCGTTCGTTCGTTCCTTCATTCGTTCCTTCATTCGTTCCTTCATTCGTTCGTTCCTTCGTTCCTTCCTTCCTTCCTTCCTTCTTCCTTCCTTCCTTCCTAAGGATGTGCATGGTGTATTTAAACACCATGGAATGCTTTTTGTATCCCTCCCAGAACAGTGATAGCATGTCATAAGTACCCAGTAGTTATTTGCTAATTAATCATAGGCTCTGCTCTATTTCCAAGTGCTATAGCTTTAAGACCCTCCTACAGTCTTCTTCCCTTTTCCTCTCTTATCCCTTCTTTATTTCTAGTGTGTAACAAATGTATCCACCATCATAAATATGAGGTTATTGATAGATGGTCAGAGGAAGATGTGCTTGGTTTTCCCCAGTACTGATATCAGGAGCAGAATTCTTATTGGGTTTTTGTGGTTTTTTTCCTATTGCATCTGCATACTCTTAGGTGGTCCATCCACATGGTCTCTCTTTATAAGACTGCTTGATGCCTGGGGTTGAGTTACTGTCAGGGGCCATGAAGCATAAAGAAGCCAACCAAGCTATGTGATGATTGAACCTGTGACCTGGGCCCCTTTGGCACCAAATTGTAACTGAGCTCACTGACTTTATTGGAAATCATAAACTTGAGTTATGGGTTGTTTATTTTTAATGCTGGGTTGGTAAGATGGAAACATGGGAGATATTTGGAGGCATTACATCATCATGACCCATTTTTCTTCACTTACAGCTTTCCATTTCTTTCCCAATGTTTTTTTTTCTTATTTTTTTTGTACATTTATTCTATGATATTAAAAAAGACTAAAATATCATCTGTAAAGAGAGAGTGCACAAACCCACATTTTCCAGAGAGCCATATAAATAAAGAGCCAGGATAAAGGCAATCCATGTTTGGATTTTAACTTAGATCAGGCATTGCATCTTTAAATTCTTTAGTTTTAGACCCATGCTGTTAATATGTCTGCCTCCAACAAACAAGACCTGCCAATTGATAAGGAAGATTCTTCTATCTTCAGGAACAAAATAGAGAATCATGGGCTGCATAATATGTTTCAATGGGTTCATAGCTCATTTAACAATCACAACCAAACAAGACTGACGAATCAATAAGGATAAATCACTGTCTATCTAGACAGGTGACCCGCTACATGAGAGGAAGGAATCATTTCTAAAATACCCTTTGAATGTAATTTTTAAGATCCTCATTCAGTCTTTTTCAAGTTAATGCAGGACAAAATCACCCATCAATCTTATCGGTACTGGTCTGCACTTGTTCATTATTGTTTTCTTTACTCACAGCTGTAGAATACATTAGAAAAGGGTTCTCATGGCCCCCTTGGGTAGTCTGGTGTCATCTCTGGAGGTCTTTTCAGAATAATGCTCTTTCCTTGGATTCGGAATTGAAGGAAATGCAAAATTTTAGGTAGGAGTAAATGAAAATAAGGATGGAATCTTTACCCTGTCTAAGCTTCTTTACTATCAGAAATCCATCCAGGGGCTCTGGGATAAACAGTAATAATTGGTTATTATTTTCACAAGGGTCTTTGTGGTGAACTTGTGTGGCCTAGCAACCAGAGGGAAGGCCCCAAGAGGCCCTTGGAGCTTTCTGCCATTCTCCCATTAGTACTTTGAGTTTATCAGATAAGCTAATTGGCACTTTAGAAGGGGCCTTGGCCCTGAGGCAAGGGGCAAGATGAAGCAGAGAAAAAAGATCTTGGCCTAAACTTCCATCCCCTCCAAAACTAACAATTCATTCTTCATCTTCTTAGATGCCTTTGCATGCTGCTCAGATGTCAGCACGCAGGTGCAGACTTATTTATTTTGCCTAAAAGAAGCACAGAAATATGCCTGAAGAAAAGACTCAGGAGCTAGTAGCTCGCCGATCCCGTCCCATAAAGGGTTGTCTCTAGTTGGAGAACCGGGGTTCAGGTCTTTGCTATGAACAATTCATGTGACTATCAGGCCAATCATTTAATCTGCTGGGACTTCAGTTTCTTCGTTTGTCAAGTCAGGGTTGGGCTTGATGCCCTGGGAAAGGATTATTAATTGGGGTCCATGAAATTAAAATGAAAATATTTAGAGTTTATTTCTTTGGTAACCCTGTGTCTCCTAAGAATCCCCCCCAAAAAATGAGAGTTCATAGCTTTTAGCAGACTGTAAAAAGGAGAGTCTACGACACACAAAAAAGTGAAGAACCTCTTTTCTTATTGGGTGCCTCGGTCCTCCTAATGGTATGCCCCCAGGACCCTATGGGGATTAGAACCACTTCCAGGCAGTTTTTTTTTCAAAAACCAGTTATCTGGAAGAAAATAGTTTAAAAAGCATAATTTATCACATTTTCAGATGTCAGAAAACTGGGAGGGAGAACCAATACATTGAGTAACAAAATGATAAAAGGTCTCAACAGAACTGTGAGGGAAGGTAACATTTAGGAAAGATAAACATCAATTGCACTTAGGTTTTTTAAAAATAATCAATTTAATATATTTGTGGATATATATATATATATATATATGTCACCATTCCTACCACTACCACTACCACTATTAGCAGCCAACATATAGCTCTTAAGACGTGCCGAACACTGCTAAATGCTTCAAAATGATGATCTCTTGTGATCCTCACACGAAGTTTGGGAAATAGATATTATTATTATTCCCATTTTATAGATGAGGCAAACAGTTCAGTTGACTTGCCCAAGGGCACACAGCTAAGCTAGTAAGTGTCTAAGGCTGGTTTTAAGCTCAGGTCTTCCTGACTTCAGATCCAATTCCACCTCTCTGTCTTGTCTATCATCTCTCTATGTATTATCTATCATTTGTCTATCATCTATCTGTCTTTCAAACCAGCCAGCCATCTCTCCACCTCCATCTCTCTCTGTCAGTGTATCTGTCATTAAGTCTGTAGATCTGTTTGTCTCTGCCTGCCTGCCTGTCTCTCTCTGTCAGTCTGTCTCTGTCTGTCTGTCTGTCTGTCTGTCTGTCTGCCTGCCTGTCTCTCTCTGCTGGGGGTTAACTGGTCTTAACAGTAGCATATAGTTTATATGACAAAAAGACCTAAAGGGCTTTAGTTGATATTCCATGCCTAATAAGAGCCAACAGTGTGATATGTCTGCCAAAAAAAGATAATTTTAGGCTGCATTAATTCTAGCTCTAGTGTCCAGAACAAGTCAGGAGACTCCTCCATTTTATTTTGCAGCAGTTACACCACGTCTGAATGTAGCGCTGTGTTCTAAAAGAGTCACCAACAAACGGCGTTTCAATGTTTGGAGAGGTGGAAAGGGAGAAGCTATTCTGATGGGGTCTGGGAGATCATATGCAAAAGGGTTGGGGGTCTCTATGACCAACCATGTTCAGATATTTTGAAGGGTTCTTATGTAGAAAAGGGAATCATTTTTCTCCATCATACAGAATGAAGACCTGTGGGGACAAGTTACAGGTGACATATTTTGACTCAATGTATGGGAAGAACTTTCTAAGAATCAGAATTGTCTGGGCAGGAGTGGATAGTTGTGGGAGGAGGAGTCTCACTCTCTTTCTTGGGAAATTAGCCAAAAGAAGCTGGGTGAGCCCTTTGGCCAGGAGGGATTTAGAGAGATTCTCTCTTGGGTGGGATTTCCCATCTGATTCAAGATTCTTTGCTTCTGTGATTCCATTCTAGTCCATTCTTTATTGTCTTACTGTACTTGAAAATATCCTTTGTGGGCTGTTGTACACTAGTCAGAAAGCTGCAGAAGAATGGCTTGCACACTGACTAGCTCTGGGATGTTTTTGGTGTTTAACTTTTATTTTTCATGGGGAGGAAGAGAAAGGGAAGGTTGATGGGAGGTTGAGTCTCATCACTACCATCATTCATTTTGCTAATTATTCCTCTTCTTTTTAAGTCCATTTAGTTTAAATAAAAAAAACTTTTTCTTACAATCAATACTATTTATTGGTTCCAAAGCAGAAGAGAGGTAAGGGCTGGACAATGGAGGTTTGGTGACTTGGCCAGGGTCACCCAGCTGGGAAGTATCTGAGACTAGATTTGAACCCAGAACCTCCAGCTCCTCCATAAATTTAGTTTTACTCTTATTATTGATGTTCCTGATATTTTTCCCCTTACTGAATTCCCAACACCTTTAAAAATAGTATGCCTTAGTTATATTTATGGTGGCCTTACATCTGAATATTGATGAATAGGTTTTGGGGGGAGTTCTGTTGAAGCAAGCTATTGTATATACCCACTCTTATCCTCTAGGATACCTAAGCTTATCCTTTAGGATACCATATATAAACTAGCTATGTAGTATAGCGTGGGGCTAGTTTATATTGTTCAATTGTTTTTCAGACATGTCTGCCTCTTTATGACCACCAAGGATTTACTTGGCAAAGACATTGACTAGAGTAGTTTGCCATTTCCTTCTCCAGTTCATTTTACAAATGAGGAGACTGAGGCAAACAGTGTAAAGTGACTTGACTAGGGTCACATAGCTAGTAAGTGCTTAAAACCAGATTTGTACTTAGGAAGATATCTTTCAGATTCCAGCCCTAGCGCTCTATCCACTCCCATTGAGCTACTCATCTTCATAACCTGTGATGCTAATTCCCATAGGACTTTGCTGCCATGATTCAGGGGTTCTCTCATCTTTGAACTGCCTTCAATGCATGGGCTTTCTACTCTTAAAATATCCCTTGACTATTTAAATCCTCTCCTTCCATTGATTTTGGGGCACCCAGTCCCCAATATGAGTAGCCCTTACCCCCCTTATCTTTTCTGGAAACAGTACACCTTCCTTCCAGTCTTTTTTTTTTTCCAAACCATATTCTGTCATTTTCAAGACAGAAGAACTGATAAGGGCTAGGCAATGGGAGTTGAGTGACTTGCTGGGAAGTATCTGAGGTCACATTTGAGCTCAAGACTTGGCATCTCTAGACCTGACTCTCAAGCCACCGAGTCACCTATCTGTCCCTCTTCCAGCCCCTTCTGATGAGTCGACTTCCACCATTAGATGCGATACTTTGTGAAGGCATGGGCTATCTAGCATATTTTTATTTTCATCCCCAGTGCTTATTAGCACAGTGCCTTGGCACATAGCAATTGCTTAAATAAGTGCTTCTTCTTTTTAGAGAGTATGGAGAAAATCATTCCATAAATATAGAATTGATTTTTCTTTTGCTTCATTGATCTTTGATATAAGCTAAAAATGTAATCTTTCTATAAAATGCAGGTTAAGACACAGCCTGCTTTCACATGATATTCCCAGCCGGTCATAAACTTAGGAGAGAAAACTCCCCACCTTAAGAACAAGCTCCTGACACAGTGACCTCCCCCTAAATGGCCAAGCCTTTGTCAGGAAGCCATCTGAGCTTGGCTGCCTCTCATTCGTCAGCGGCTGGGTGCTGGCTCCCCTCTACTTGGAGCCCCCCAATGTGTGTGTGTGTGTGTGTGTGTGTGTGTGTGTGTGTGTGTGTGTGTGTGATGGGGATGATGAGGCTCAAGCCTGGGAGGACTTGTGACAGCTGTTAGAATTTATGACAAATAGCTCACTGCAGCTAAACTTTGATCTGGGGCACAATGGAGCAGCCTGTTGATAAACAGGAGATAGATGCATCTTTCATCACAGAGCTGAGAGGGCAAAGGGAAGATGGGTCTGATCTGTAATTAAGACCGGTAAGTACATGACAGTCAGCTTTATTTAGGGAGGGGGGTGGACCTGAGGCATGCATGTGGTTATTGTTGAAGGATTAACATTTTCACTTGCTTTCAATGCATGGGAGGGGACCTATTTTTTCCCACTGGATCAGCCAGTCTGTTTGCCCCCAGCCCCCCATCTCCAACAGCAGCCTCAGAGCTGGGACCCTCTGTTGCCAAGACAAAGAAACACTCTTAGACATCCAGAGACATTGTCCTGTCGCTTTTCTCAGAGCGATGACTCATTTTGATTCACAAAGGATTCTGGGCAGGGTAGTGAGAAGTCAGGTTGGCTGATGGGTTCCTATGACTTCACTTTGCAGAGAATGAGGCCGAAGAGGAGCGCTACTGCAGAATCCTGAGGCATTGCAGTGGGAAGTTGGCTTGTTGTAGTGTCTTTGATATCCAGGGTAGGCACAGAAAATCGCCATGCCTGGTTTCCCTGCAAATAGCTAGAAAGAGTAGAGATGGAATGAAGGCTTTCTGTTTTCAGAAAGGGTTACCTGCCAAGTTCACTTATAGAATCTTTTTAGGGTTGTTTCCTGGTTTATAATAATTGTATACACACATATACATGAATATAAATGTCTAAATATTATATAGATCTATTTTTCTCCAGCTTCTGAATTTGTACTAGTGCTTCAAGCCTTGAATTGTAAAAAGTACAGGGTTCTGGAACTTAAAAAAAAAAAAGCAGAACTATTAGAAGCCTTCCTTAACCCCCTCCTAACTTGAGTGCCTTCCTTCTGTTAATGATTTCTTATTTGTCCTGTGCATAGCTTGATTCATATATATTTGTTAGCATATTGTCTCCCCCATTAGATTATGAGCTTCTGGAAGTCAGGGCATTCCTGCTCTTTTTGTATCCCCAATGCTTAGGACAATACCTGGCACATACTAGTCAATTAATAAATGTTTGCTGATTGATTGATCGACTGGATAAATGAAGTACAAGATAGCCACTGTGTTCCAAAGAGCCCTCAGTAACCAAACTGAAATGCTCATTTCAGTCTCACTGGCTTAAAAGCTGCCTCTTTCTTCTGATTTCAGATTATAAGACATCATTTCTGTCACTGCTTCCTCCTGCTTGTATAAACATGCTTGTGGCATGCACCAGGCTTTAGCATCAAGGCCACTTGGGGAATGGAGCCAGGTCAGAAAGGGTCACAGATAGGTCCTCTCTGAGTGTGAGCTCAAGAGCTCTCTCTCTCTCTCTCTCTCTCTCTCTCTCTCTCTCTCTCTCTCTCTCTCTCTCTCTCTCTCTCTCTCTCTCTCTCTCTTCCTTTCTTTTTCCTCTCTCTTTCTCTTCCTTTCTTTTTCCTCTTTCTTTCCCTCTCTCTCTTTTTCTCTCCCTCCCCCTTTCTCTCTCCCCTCTCTCCCTCCTTACCTCCCTTTCTCTCTTCCTCTTCCTCTCTTTCTCCCTCTCTTTTTTTCTCTTTGTGTCTGTCTGTCTTTCTCTCTCTCCTTCTGTCTGTCTCTCCTCTCTGTCTCTGTCTCCCCCTGCCCCCTCGGAGATTTTAGGTAGGGGATGGACTAATATATAGTAAAGTAAAAGAGGTTTAAGGTTCTTTGAATGGGTGCACAGTATATTAAAAAGTGGACTTGCTATTCCATCCCTCCTCCCTGGCCTTAGGCAATTGTCTTGTTTCATCTAGGCTTCCTAGCAGATGTGACCTCCATGGCGTGATTCATTCTTGAGTGTCATATTAGAGCTGATGTCAGCCAGCTGCAAGATTTGCAAAAGAGGAAATAATCCAAAAGTACGATGGATTAAATCAGCCACTTTGGCTGCTGGAGGGCACTTCAGAAATATCATTTGGATGTTTTCCAAAGAATTAATTAATAGCTCCTAACAGGTAACATGCTTTAGTTTCTTGGTAGCAGAATACCACAGCCCTGGAAGCCAAGAAAGACTGATTTATCTATTTGAGAGTTATTCCTTTGGGGCAGCTAGGTGGCACAATGGAGAGCATGCCAGGCCTGGAGTCAGGAGGATCTGGGTTCACATCTGGCCTCAGACAGTTTCTAGCCACGCGACCCTGGGTAAGTCACTTATCTCCATTTACCTTTCTAGCCCTTGCCTTTCTGTCTTAGAGTTGTTACTAGGACAGAAAGTAAGGGTTTAAAAAAAAGAGAAAGAAAATCCCCAACCTCTGCAATTTGATAACTTCTCCCTCAAGAATATTAATAAAATAACCATAGTTTTAGACCAGCTCTGCTTTAAAATTCATACTCCCTTCATCAGAGGAGCTTTCAGGTAGAAGATTTTGATTATGTGGAGGTAAATATTAATCCACCAAACCACATGCTGTATTGGACTCTGTAGTCCTATAAAGGTAGCATTCTCCCTTGTGGTGGAAGCATGCTTTGATGGAAAATATAGATCTGGCTCTGAAGCCTAAGGACCTGGGTTCAAATCCCATCCCCCAACACTTACTACTTAGTGTGGCAGTCCCTTAACCTCAGTTTCCTAATTTGTAAAACCAAGAGTTCAAATTACATGACTTCTGAGGGCTCTTCCACCTTCAAGTTGAAAATCTTGTGATTTTGATAAACATTTGTAGCATTTAATATTGTTTATTCAGTCCCAGACATGTTCATATGAAATTCATATCAAGAATCAAAGAGCTTAAAAAAAACCCTCACCTATCTTCCTGAGAACATGCCCCACTCTTCCTGAACAATGGAGATATTTTCTCTCCGTTGTTAAACACAGCTCTTCATCATGCAAATAACATTAAAATGCATAGTAAAACCATGGCTAATATGGAATATGTTTTGCATGACTGCACAGGTATAATCAATATCAAATTGCCCTCTCAGTGAGGGAAGGAAGGGAGGCAGGCAGAGAGAGAATTTGGAACTCAAAAGTTTTCAAAACAAATGCTGAAAATTTTTGTTAACAGATAATTGAGAAATACTTAATTAAACAAAAATTTATTGGGAAAATGTATGGCAAACCACAGCTACACCAATACATTTAAAGTCAAGGATGTTCAACTGGCTTAAAGGACAATTTTTGTCATGAATTTCTGATATTTAATTAGAAAACAATAGAATCAGTAAAATACTATCTCTTTCTTTCCACCTATGTTAAGACCTATTCATACCCTGCCTCCTCCATGAAGTCTATTTGGATCACCCCTGCCCAAGTGAAATTACTGGGTTTAGAGTCAGAGTAGTTGGGTTCAAGTCCCACTGATGGTGCCTGTGTGGGTAGATCACTTCATCTCTTGAGGCCTCAGTTTTCTCATCTATAAAATGAGGAGATTAAACTACATGCTTCTGAAGTCCTTTCTACCTCTGATCTTTGACCCTCCACTGAGCTCCCAGGCCAGCTATTGTTTATATGTCATGTGTGGCAAAGAGTCGTGTGCAATCTATGGATCTTTGGCCAACTCTATTATTGTTTCATTTTTTAGACATCTCTGTCTTATCTGTTTCTTTGTGTTATCCCCAGTGTGCCTAGCACTGGACCTTACAACAGTGCTGTCAAACTCAAATAGAAATAGGGACCAATAAACCCACTCCAGGATCTCTGTAGACTGCCTATTGACTTAGAAAAATCATATATTATTTGTGTTTAGGGTTTTATTATTTATTTCCCAGTTACATTTTAATTTGTTTCAGGCCACGCTGGTTCTACCCATCTCTCTGTCTTTCAACATAGTATAAAAACAGTAAGAAGCAGAAACTATTGTCTAACTTTGGAAGCTAACATCAGAAATATCTTGCAATAAGCAAGTTACTAACCATCTATAATTATTGTCAAGGCTTTTGCAAAGGTATCTATCAACCAGTTAATAGATGGACCTGTCTATCTGTCTGTCTTTCTGTCTTTCTGTGTATCTTTTTCAAGGAGTCTATCAACCAATCAACAGATGGATTCTTTTTCTCTCTTTCTTTCTTTCCCTTTTCTTTTTTCCTTTTTCTTTCTCCCTTTCTTTCCTTTCTTTCTCCCTTTCACCCCTTCTCCTTTTTTCTCTCCCTTTTTTCTCTCTCTCTTTACTCTTTTCCTTCCTTCCTTCCTTCCTTCCTTCCTTCCTTCCTTCCTTCCTTCCTTCCTTCCTTCCTTCCTTCCTTCCTTCCTTCCTTCCTTCCTTCCTTCCTTCCTTCCTTCCTTCCTTCCTTCCTTCCTTCCTTCCTTCCTTCCTTCCTTCCTCCTTCCCTCCCTCCCTTCCTCCCTCCCTCCCTTCCTCCCTCCCTCCCTCCCTCCCTCCCTCTCTTTCTGTGTTCTGACTATATATAGATGGACTCAATTAGCACATCTATAACCTAATAAATAGACTCCTTTAAAAAGTTACACACAGATATAGGCCTATGTATTGATTGGTTGATAGATACCTTTAAAGATAGATATACATGCATGTATATATATATATCTATTAAAAGGCTCCACATATATATAAATACATAAACACATGCATATATATATGTATATTAATGTCTGTACACATACCTACAGAGAGAGAATTAGACCATGGTGGTTAACTGATCACACCTTTTGTCAACTTCAAAAGGAATGAAACTATTTTTTGCTTTTTCGGTGCTTTTGTTCCAAATCATTTGTTCCTATGGAAACTGATTGAAACCATCTCAAGACAGAGATACCTACAGCAGCAGTGTTGGAAAATGTTAAACTGTTGGTGGGAGACTTTTATCTTTGTGTGTAATTTAGCAGGAGAGCCTCTCAGTTTGGCCTCTAGTAGGAAATGAGGTCCTTGTTGGGTTGGAGAAGACACTTGCTTTGTTGTAGAGACGGGTTCAAGTTGGGCAGATCACTAAAATTCTGAGGTTTTCATAATCTCTCATTAGTCCAACTTTAAACTGGGGATGTTGGTACATCCAGTCCACCCACCTCATCCACAGGGGGTTGTTGTGTAAACTTTAGGACCCCTGCTTATATGTCAGTAGCTATTATTATTATTCTGAAAGTGTATTTGGAGTTCAGGTGTTCAGAATCTCAAATGTAGTAGTCCTTCAAAAAGGGTGGCTACATTTCCAGGCTAGCCCACAGAAGCCTTTTTTAAGCATAGCACACATGTGTCTTTATTCTTTTCCTTCCTTCCTTCCTTCCTTCCTTCCTTCCTTCCTTCCTTCCTTCCTTCCTTCCTTCCTTCCTTCCTTCCTTCCTTCCTTCCTTCCTTCCTTCCTTCCTTCCTTCCTTCCTTTTTCTCCTCTCTTTCTGTGTTTTGAGTATATATAGATTGTTTATTATATATTTTATATGATACATAATCATAGGTTATGTGATATATATATATATATATATTCTATATTTAATGATTAGCCTATATTCTGAAGCCTTGGAGTAGGACCTAGATGGTATGAAGGGCAAGAGGGATGAAGGGGAAAAGCTTCCATCTCCTTTCCTGAACAAAGGGGCTCATTTAAAATTGTGAAGTAGACCAGGTTTTTCTTTGCTATCCTTCCGTTTCTCTTTCTAGTGCTAGCTAGGTGAGTCAGTGGATAAATTACCAGGTTGAGAGGCAGGAAGACTCTAATTCAAATACAGCCTTAGACATTCATTAGCTGTGTGACCCTGGGCAAGTCACTTAATCTCTGTCTTCCTCATTCTCCCCACGTGTAAAATGGAGACACTAATAACATTTACTCCTCCAGGTTGTTTAAAGGATAAAAAAATACTTCTTACACCTTACTCCCGGTTAATATACCCTTCAGTTCAATGACACTGGTTTCTCCTGGATGTTTCAAGAACAAAGCACATCATCTCTTGTCTTTGGCCATTTTCTCTGTCTGTCTCTGAATGCCTGGAATACTCTCCCTTCTCATCACCAACTGCTTTCCCTGGCTTCCTTTAAGTCCCAACTAAAATTCCATCTTCTATAAGAAGGCTTTCTGTCCCCTTTTAATGAATGGTGCTTTCTTGTTCTTAATAATTTCCCATGTGTCCTGTACATAATTCGCTTGTGTATAGTTAGTTGTTGGTTCTCTCTCCCATTCAATTGGGAGCTCTTCGAAGGGAGAGATTGTTTCTTGCCTCTTTGTGTGTCTTTTGAATTCAGCCCAGTATATACTTTAAAAATGTTACTGACCTTAAAGCACATGGTAAGCATCAAAATATATCAATGCTAGCTTTTATTATTGTCTCATGGAGTCCCAGCACCCTTTTCACTAAATGCACAGACCTTGTGTGTTGTACCTTGGTGTTTTTCATGCTCCTAAATGAGACAGTTGAATGACTCAATGGATCAATGGACTTTGGGTCTGGAGATGGAAGATCATGGGTTCAAATCTGGCCTCAGACCCTTCCTATCTGTGTGAACTCTGGACAAGTCACTCAACCCCAATTTCCTAGCCCATAACACTTTTCTGCCTTAGAACCAATATTTAGTATTGATTTTTAGACAGAAGGTAAGAGTTTAGTTGAAAAAAAACTGCCTATATTAATTTAAACAACAATAACCCACAGAGAGAACAATACATATTACGGCAGAAACCCTGGTTAAATAA
The DNA here is from genome assembly GCF_027887165.1 of Monodelphis domestica. Taxonomy (NCBI): domain Eukaryota; kingdom Metazoa; phylum Chordata; class Mammalia; order Didelphimorphia; family Didelphidae; genus Monodelphis; species Monodelphis domestica. The sequence goes on from NC_077232.1 coordinate 231,577,963, forward strand.
GTTTGAACTGTCAGTGATGAACACTGTGTAAGGGACTTTCAAAGCAGTGTGGTGCCCACCCAACAAATGCCGTGTTTATACATTTCTTCTCATTTATAAAAGGGTGTTATAATGACTATACGGTATCAGAGATGTGAGTAATCCTGCAGTAGAACAATTCATAATCCGTCCATGCCTGACCTCTCCATGCAATACTTGTCTATGCTCCCCCAAATTTCACCATGCTCATTATGCCAAGGCAACTAGGTGGCCCAGTACATAGAGTACCTAGCCTGGAGTCAGGAAGACCTGAGTTCAAATCTGGCCTCAGATACTTCCTACTTAGATGACCCTGGGCAAACCACTTAACCTTTTTTGCCTCTCTCCTCATCCCAATGTCTCTCCCAAGAAAATCCCAATTGGTATCCTGAAGAATTAGATACAACTAAACAGACTGAATGACAATAACATTGTGCCAAACACCCTTCTTCTTCACACTGCCATCATCTCAGTGGAACATACCAGTTAACTATCAGTTTATTCCCTGTTATTTTATTTATGATATCAACTTCAAGCTCTTCTCTATGCGATGTGAGGCACTGTGCTAAGCCCTGGGGATGTACACACACATACATACACACACACAACCCCTGCCTTCAAGGAGCTCATGGTCTAATAGTGGGGTACAATCCACTAAAGGAAAGCTGAAAGGAGTGGGTACCTGACCCAGGGAGGGACACAGTGGAGAAGCCGGGGAAGTCCCCAAATGGGGAAGAAGTGCAAAAATATTTTTGCTGAGATCCCTCCTTAGATGGAGGATTTGGAGTTCATGGCTCTGTCTTCCAGTCAGAGGGCAAAGGGCAGTGATCTGAATGTCCCAGCTGATTGGATCCTGTAGGATGATGAGATCATCCCAGGGTGACCTTCCTGCAGCTTGGGGGAGAGGTCAGAGAATTCTGTCCCAAAGTAATGCTGCCAAAAGATGTTAGGAAAATCCATTGAGATAATGTCTGCTGTTGTGCCTCTTTCCTTGAACAAGAGGACCAATGACATCACCTAGTGAAGTCTTGATTTTTGCATGAATTGGATTTAAGTGGTGTACAGGTAGGACTAGTACCTCTTGTGGGGATGGCCAGTGTTCTGTGCACCATGGCACTACTTAGCTGCCCAGGGAAGACTGGAGCCTCAGGTGGGAAAGCTTGTCTAAACCTTTTCAGGGCTGCTCACCCACCTTAGGTGTCCTCTCACTCAGTTCTCACTGTGGCTCCAAGATGCTGTAGATAATATATGTAAATCACTCTGTGGACCTTGAAGTACCCTATTAATAGTATTTGTTATCTGATATTTGACAGTTTACAAAGTGTTTTCTATACATTTTCATATAGACCCCACCTTTACCCTGTGAAAATGGGAGCAGTTGTATCCCTGTTTTGTTTGATTTTTTAAAATAACTCTTACCTCCTGTCCTAGAATAGATACTAAGTATTATCCCAAAGTAGAAAAATGGCAAGGCTCAGGCAATTGAGCCTTTTACTTTTCCAGGGTAACAGAGTTAGGAAGTATCTGAGGGAAATTTGAGCCTGGGCCCTTCTGACTCCAGGCCTGTGCTCTCTATCCCCATCTAGCGCCATGTATCTCCATTTTAAAATGAGGATAGTGTTCTTTCTTATAAGTCCTTTAGGATTGACCTGGGTCATTGCATTGCCACTAATGGAGAAGTCCATTACATTCGATTATACCACAGTGTATCAGTCTCTGTGTACAATGTTCTCCTGGTTCTGCTCCTTTCTCTCTGCATCAATTCCTGGAGGTTGTTCCAGTCTCCATGGAACTCCTCCACTTTATTATTCCTTTTAGCACAATAGTATTCCATCACCAACATATACCACAATTTGTTCAGCCATTCCCCAATCAAAGGGCATCCCCTCATTTTACTATCCATATTCAGAGGAAGAACTGTGGGAGTAGAAACACAAAAGAAAAACAACTGCTTGATGACATGGGTCAATGGAGATATGATTGGGGTTATAAACCCTAAATGATCACCCTAGTGCAAATATCAATAATATGTAAATAGATCTTGATCAGTGACACATGTAAAACCCAGTGGAATTGGGTGCATTGGCTATGGGAGGGGGTGGGAGAAGGGGAGGAAAAGAACATGATTTTTGTAACCCTGGAAATATACTCTAAATTAATCAATTAAATACAAAGAAAAAGAAAAAAGAAACTACCAAAAAATGAAGAAACCATGACCAAGAGAAGCCAATAGCCTAGAACCCAGGTCTTTGAACTGTAGGTTGGATGTTCTTTTGGCTAGGCCACAGCCTTCTCAGTACCATGAATTCTGAAAACTTGGTGATCAGGCACTAACTGGACTGGGTTGTAGGGTTATTAAAAGTTTACAGTTGATCTGGGAGTTTGCCTCCCCTCTCTGTCTCCTTCCCACTTTATCTGCCCAGTGTATTAGAAGTGCTATTATATGTGAGCTCATAGTCCAATGGGCAGCCAGTTGATAAAGATCCAGTCAGATCTTTATCTGTCAGATATGGAGTCAGAAAGACTAATCCTCCTGAGTTCAAATTTGCCTTGAGACACTGATCAATTGTGTGACCCTGGGCAAGTCACCTCACCCTATTTGCCTCAATTTTCTCATCTGTCAAATGAGCTGGAGAAGGAAATGGCAGAACCACTTGAGTATCTTTGCCAAGAAAATTCCAAATAGATCCTTCACTTGATTTCTTCCATGAGTTTTTCCTTTAGTGTAAGCAAAATATGTATTCTTTTACAACATGATGAACATGGACAGATGTATCATTTGATAACACATATAGATATAGATATAGATATATCATACTCCCTGCCATCTTGAGAGGAGAAGGAGTGGGAGGGAAAGAGAGAAATGGATTGCAAAACATCAGGATGTGATTGTTAAAAATTGTGTCGACATGTAATAAAGATAAGAAATTAAAGAAAAAGAAAACCCCAAATGGGATCACGAAGAGTCAGACATGACTGAAAGGATAGAACAACAAAATATTTATCTGGTGATTACAATAGCAATACTGGGAGTTAAATTAGACCTCCTCTCCCACTGATGTTAGTGAGCATATCTGCAGAATTTCTGAATGAAGAAGAGAGACCATGAGGCACCGATTAGATGTAATCTCTCAAAGGGGCTGGGAAGGAAGGCAGATTCCCAGCCGGTATGGATGTGGCTGTGGTTTTCTGCTTTCTACCTCTCTTCTTCAATGGACCCCACCTTCATCCTCATTTTCCACATCAATCATTTCTTAGTCCCTGACCCAACTCTGAAATAGCAATGTTGGCCGATTTGCCTAGTAAGAGTGTGTACGGATGTGTAGAGACATGATGGATTCTTTAATAAAGCGGTGAGTCAGGACCTGCTGAGTTGGACAGCTAGCTGATTCATTACTTTGCTGAGCATTATCTATCTTGTGGGATGAGTGGACAGTTAGAAAAGCACTTTCTAAGCAATAAGGTTTGAGTTGGATTTGAATTCACTTACTCATGGGACTTCTCCTCCACCTACCACGTTGTGTTCCCAGTTTTCCCAGTACCTCATTAGGAGTTGTAAGGAGTGCCAGGGCTAATGTTAGCAAGGCCAACTTCAGTAGGACTCTCTGGAGTTTGTTTTTTGCTTTCTTCACAGGAGTGTTCTTTCAATTAAGAGCTGTGGGAATTGAGCCTTCTTAACAGGCCTATGAAGTATTTAAAGAGAGCATTAGGGCATTTTTTGTTATAAATTTTTTTAATGTTTTCTGTTTCCGTGAAGAATTTCTCTTTCTGCCAAATTCTCTTCCACTGTATGAAGCAGTGAAGTAACAAATCTTACCCTACAGTGGCATTTAAACAAAACCTACAGGAACTTGGGAAAAAGCACTTTTTTGGATGCCAGCTTTCCTTTTAATTTCAAATACAAACATTTGAAAGTCAAGTATAGTAATTTGGTTTCAAAGGGAAGCTGCTCGAAACTAACAGCAGTCTGAGTTAATGAGAGCCATATGCTATGTCCCTTATGTATGGGTATTGTAGTCTTCAAGTAAATGTTCTAGGAAAGGAATATTTGAATTTTGGAACAGATCTCTCAAAAATATTATAGTAAACCTTCTGTTTCAAGAGCCAAGCAGTATTTATACATATAATTGGTGTTAATATATTAAATTAAGTTGTAAACACAAGATATTTTCTGATGTTCTCTATCAAAGTTGTTCATTTAACTGTAACCACAGGCTGCTTGTGATTTCTTGCCCCCTCCCTCACCCCTCAAGCCCAAGGGCATTTAAGATAAAACTTTGGTGAATTAGTAATTCTATCAGTAGGTTTGGAGGAGGAGGAGAGAAGAAAAGAGGATGGACTTTGAATCGCAACTGGGCCCTTGGCATATTTTACAAATATGTTCCCCAGTTTTCATAAATATGTAATCCATTTAAGAAATAGAAAGAGTGCTGTGAATAATGGCTATATTCTCAGCTACAGAGCTCAAAAGCCTATTTTGTTTACAGTACACCTGGAATACTATACATTTACAGTGAAAAATGATAGAGAGCAATATTATTGTACTATAAATAAAAACCAGTAACTTTTCATAAGAAATGGTTGTATTGGATGAATAGGGAATTGATAAAAATCAGGTTCAATTGAAGATACATGAGAAGATAGAATTCTGCCACATTGCCTCATCCTGGTGTTACTGTGACTGGATCCTAGAAGGCTTGCCCCCTCAAAGCCCAGCTCTGGCAAGACCTTTCCCAGTGGAAAAAGGGGTTTTCTGAGTACTACGGGTCTGTGATGATGAACAGTGTGGGGCCATTCAGAGACCCTAGCCACCAGAATTATCTCAAGCCTCTGGAATCATGGTTGGTTATTGCATTGATCACAGTCATTAAGTCTTTCAAAGTTCCTTGCCTTTACAATATCATTCTCTTGCAAATCGATCTCTAGGTCATGCTTACTTTACTCTGCATCAATTCATAAAAAGTCTTCATAGGTTTCCCTAAAGCCATTCTCTTCCTCATTTTTTATACCCCAGTAGTGTTCCATCATATTCATTGACATAATTTGTTCAGCCATTCTCCAGTAGATGAGCACCCAAAAGTTGGTGCTACAAATATATTTTTGTATCTTTGGGTCCTTTCCCTTTGATCTCTAAAGGTACAGATATTGCTCTTTGCTAGGTCCGAGGGGCACAGTTTAATAACTTTGGGGACATAATTCCAAATTGCTTTCCAGAATGGCTACATTAATTCATAGCTCCACCTAAGACTTTAGTTTTGTTTTTTTCTTCATTTGTTGATTGTTATGGTCTAAATAGACGATTTGGGAGGTCTCTTTCATTTTTAAGTCCTTGAAAGAAAGAAAATATGTTGACTTATTCAAATGATTATTCATTCCATATACTGAATGTCATATTGACAGATGTATTCATGCTTTAGATTAACTGACAAGTTTTCTTTGCTTATTAATCATAGATCATAATTAATCCCCGATGCAGTGATTTCTATAAATACTTAGTGTTGTGGCAATGTACCAGTATTTATAGTCTCTAGTTTATTGCTTTGGAATAAACACATTTGAAAATAGAATGCTTAGTTAACTCAAACAGTTATGTTGGGAAACAAACTAGACATGACAAAACTAAGTTACATTGGTTGTTATCTGTCAATTTTGAACATGATCTCATACATATGTGCTGTCTATCACAAGAGCTTCCTTCTTTACATTCTATGGTCTTTCTTCTATAGGACGAACATTGTTTCTCACATTAATGTTGTTACCTTTTTGAGGGGGGGAGAGTTCTCATAACACTCCTTTTGTCCTACTCATTCAGCAAAAATATCTGAGGGATTTTTTTAATAAGTATATACAGTATTTTATTTTTTAAAAAGACACCGGAATTCCTTAGATTGTAATGCTGTGTACATGAGTACCATGAAGGAGGAGAGATGAAGAGAAAAAGAAGATGTAGTAACATATTGCTTAGGTGGGATGAGTAGAAGAGAAGACACAAGGATGAAAATGAGGAAGCAAGACTGGGTTACTTAGAGTATGGCAAATGTGCTGGTCCCGCAACCTGGGGATGAGGGAGGGTCGGGATAAAAGATAACAAATTCTGTTAGACAAAAGTAAAATGTATTTTAGAGCAACACGGAGATATCTTTGAGCTTACATAGAATACCCTATATTCATTTACATTTCTGCACTATGAGGTCAGAATTATTTTGTATGGCTGTGCCATGACTCATATTATATTGTTAAATTGTATCATAAATTGGCTTAAGGCCCAGGAATGCTTGACCTGGTGTGGGGGAACTTGTTTTTGTTTTGTTTTGTTTTAAACCCTTACCTTTTGTCTTAGAACGGATAGTAAGTATCTGCTCCAAGATAGAAGAGCAACAATTGGGGTTAAGTGACTAGCCTAGGGTCACATATCTAGGAAGTATCTGAGGCCAGATCTGATCACAGTATCTCCCATCTTCAGGCTTGGCTTTCTATCCATTGAGCCACCTAGCTGCCCTATGAACTTGTTTAAAACTGTTTTTTAATGTAATTGGCTTCCTTTATCATATATATCGATATATGATTTTATTCTTTTGAAAATTATTATTCAAAAAAGGGGTGTGTTGGCTCTGCCAAACTGTTTAAACAGAACAGTGACCCCCTAAAAGTGGAGAACCAATAACTGCTTTGTCAAAAACTCTTACTTTACTTAGCAAGGCAAGAGGAGTCTTAACTGTGTGTTAATATCTTTTTTTTAACATGAATTCTGGGCATAACAATCTTGGTTATATACCTCCATCTCTTCTTTTGGACTGTATTATATCATCTTGGGGTTATTTCTTGTTTTTGTGTCCCCAGTACTTGGGGAACTGTGTAAATAATAGATTAATTTTATTGGATTCATTCTTATACTACTTTATTGCACCTATGGTGAGAGAGAGAGAGAGCGAGAGAGAGAGAGAGAATGAAAATAATTGTATTTCTTTTAATGGCTGGAACACTTGTTTATAAAATATCTCTGGTTTTCCCACAGGTGATGTCTCTCCAATCAGCATGTCTCCCATTAGTCAATCTCAGTTTATTCCACTTGGGGAAATCCTTTGCTTGGCCATCTCAGCGATGAATTCTGCAAGAAAACCTGTCACACCAGAAGCACTGATGGAACACCTGACCACTTGCTTTCCAGGTAAGAGAAGTACTAATGGAGCCTTTATCACATGATTTGCCTACAGAAAAGCAACAGACTCTTATCCAAAGTGACTGGAATAAAAGGACCCCTAGCACTAAAAAATAAATAAATAACCTACCACATTCAACCCAATTGTCACTATTAAAATTGCACTTAAGCAAAAACATTAAGTTATAACTATAACCCATGCAAGGATTCTAGCAGAAAAAGCAAGTATTCAAGTTTTTACAAACTAGTGTGCTACTTTAATTTCTTGTGTAGATTCCTGATTTTAGTGACTTCAGAGGAAGTAAATGAAAACTCTTAGTTCCTAAGGTTCTAAGTTCCAAAAGCAAGCTATGTCTAGACTAAATATATATATATATATATATATATATATATATATATATATATATATATATGCCTATCAATTTCCCTTTATTGCTTAATTTGGTCTTTACAAACTTGAGAGTTAGTTAGTTGAGATTTAATTTTTAAAAAGAATAAAATTCCAGGAAATCTTCATTTTCCAATTTGACCTGTAGTTTTTGTTCATGAATTACTTAAACAATCACTGCATGGCAACTATAAATCTCACCTCTTGCTTGGACTGTCGCGCAGTTGGTCTTCAGGCCTCAAGTCTCTCTTCCCTCCAGTATCCAAGTATCTTCCACATACTTGTTAAAATGACTTTTCCCAAAAGCAGCCAGAAAGTAATCTCCTTCTAACCTTTACTTGATATTCCAAGTTCTTCCCATCTTGGGTCTTTCTTTCCTTTCCAGATGTCTTATACATTACAGCCCTCCAGCCACACTGGTCTACTTGCTATTCCTTGTACAGAATTTCTAGTCTCTGTCCATTTGCAGTGGTTATACCCCCTTGCCTGGAATGCTCTCCCTACTCATACCTCTCTCCTGGAATCTCTAGTTTCCTTCAAGTCTCAACTCAAATGTTCAATATATATCTAATAATGCAAACTCCTTGGGACCAAATCTGTTAGATATTTGACTTCATATTCTTAGTGTCAGAAAGGAAGGGAGGGAATGCTTCCTTTGTGCCTGCCATTGTGCCAAGCACTTTACAAATACCATCTCGTTTTATGCTTACAACAATCCTGGGAGGTAGTAGGTGCTTTATGATCTCCGTCTGACAATTGAAGAAAGTCAGGCTAACAGAGGTTAAGTGACTTGCTCAGTCATATAGCTAGTGTCTGAAGCTAGGTCTTCCTGACTCCTGGTCTAACACTCCATCTACTGCCCCACCTACCTGTCAGGCACTTAATAAATGCTTGTTGACAAATTTATCACCTTTCATGCATAGATACCAAGGAATCGACCAATGACTTTTTAAAAAGAAACCCTTGTATGAGAATATTCATAGCTGCACTCTTTGCGGTGGCAAAAAATTAGAAAATGAGAGGATGCCCTCCAGTTGGGGAATGGCTGAACAAATTGTGGTATATGTTGGTGATGGAATACTATTGTGATCAAAGGAATAATAAAGTGGAGGAATTCCATGGGGACTGGAACAACCTCCAGGAATTGACGCTGAGAGAAAGGAGCAGAACCAGGAGAACATTGTACACAGAGACTGATACACTGTGGCACAATCTAATGTAATGGACTTGTCTATTAGTAGCAATGCAGTAATTCTGAACAACTTGGAGTGATCTATGAGAAAGAACATTATCCACATTCAGAGGGAAAACTGTGGGAGCAGAAACACTGAAGAAAAACATGATTGATCACATTGGTCCATGGGGATATGATTGGGGATGTACACTCTAAACAATCACCCTAGTGCAAATATCAATTATATGGAAATAGATCTTGATCAATGACACACGTAAAACCCAGTGGAATTGCACGTAGGCTATGGAAGGGGTGGGGTTGGGGAGGGAAAGAACATGATTCTTGTAACCAAGGAAAAAATTCTAAATTGACTAAATAAAATTTTCAAAAAGAAAAAAAGAAAAGAATCCCTTGCCTTCTGTCTTGGAATTAACACTGGGCATTGTTCTAAGGTAGAAGAATGGTAAAGGCTAAGCAATGGAGGTTAAGTGACTTACCCTGGGCCATATAGATAAGAAGTGTTTGAGACCAGTTTGAACCAGGATCTTTTTTCTCTGGGCTTGGCTTTCAATTCACTGAGGCACCTAGCTGCTCCCCCTCTACCCCCACCTGATTTTTCATCTTTTAGCATGGTTTGATTTCAGGATTCTTCTAGCTACTTTCTCCCCTACAAAATTTAACTTAATGTTCCTACTTTGTGAAAGGCATTGTGCTAAGTTCTGGAGTTATGATGAGCAAAGGAGAAATAGCTCCTGTCCTCAAGGAGCTTCTGGGCTGATGGAGATAAGGAGTGAGGTGTTCATTCTATCCACAAGATAACATTTTAATAGCTAGAAGCATTAAAAAAGGATTTCTATAGGAGATAGAATCAGAGTTGAGTCTTGAAGTAGGTGAAAGATGTTAAGGGATTAAATCGCATTCCAGATAAGCAGGGCATACCAACAAGCACAGAGATATAAGATGGGCTCCTGGTCCAATGAATAAGGAGTAGTCTAGTTAGGGTGGGAAAGTGAGAGGGAAGAAGAAGGATGAGTATTAAAAAAGAAGTCTGCATTGTTTGGGAAGCGCTGAAATGCCAGGCTGAGGAACTTGCAGTTTATCCTGGTGAATTCAGGGAGCCACTAAAGTTTCTTGACCAGGAAGTTCTTTTGGAAATTGTATTGGGGTCATCTTGGAATGGGGTATAACTCGAAGCAAGAGCACCAATTATGGGAGACTTTCAGTAGTTCAGAGGGGAGGCCTGAAAGGAGGCATGGTTAAGAGACGTACAGATTTCATGATGGGTGAAGGAAGACTCAAACTGAAGGAAGACTCAAATGTGCATCTAGGATTGCAACTTAGGTGACTATAAAAGTTCCACTTTTGGACATGTTAAAATACACTGAATGAAATATATTTGTTTTACTTTTAAATCAGAGAAGGCTATTATTTTGTTGGAAATAATAATAATTATTCATTATTTTTAAAACCCTTACCTTCCGTCTTGAAAGCAATACTATGTATTGGCTCCAAGGCAGAAGAGTGGTAAGGGTTAGGCAATGGGGGTCAAGTGACTTGCCCAGGGTCAAAAGCTAAGAAGTGTTTGAGCCTAGGTTTGAACCCAGGCTCTCCCATCTCTAGGTCTGGTTCTCAATCCACTGACCCTCCTAGCTACCTAGGACCTAGCTACCTCCATTTGAAATGATTATTATTTTTGACCACTTTTGGGCTAACCAAATATGATAAAAAACCATCATTTCTATAATGCTTTATAGCTGCTATGCCTTTTATATATAGACACATTATCTTATTCTATCCTTACACTATCAGTCTTGTGAGGCAGATGACATTTGTACGCCCTCTGTACAATTGAAGAAACTGAGGCCAAGGGAGCTTAAGATTGTGTGTAATCACACAGCAAGTGACTGGCTGAGTGCCCAACTTCCTCTGCCCTCCCTGAGATATCTCCAAACTAAGGGGTAGGGTTCTTGACTTTAACTCTTTCTTAGGCTGAAATTTAACACACGTTCATTCAACATAATTCACAGTCAATTGCCCAAAGCCATTTATTTGTGGGAAAAGATAAGACATGATTCCTGCTCACAGAGGACTCAATATCAAATATGAACTGATATTTCCTAGTTCCTACTTAGAAGAGATTTTAGAGTATTGAAACTTCTAATTGCACTTCCACATTTCTTCTTCAAAGAGTTTTTCCTCTCTCTTATTATTATTATCTTCATTATCACCAATATTTAGCAGTGTACATAGCAGAAAAATTAACATGAACAAAAGCATTCGAAAACCTCTGCAATCTTCAGTTTATATGCCTTTTCATGTGGAGGGGCTTATTCAGTTTGGTTCACTCTTGATGTTGGGATACCTTAGCTTCCTTCCTTCAATACCTTGATTCTCACATCAGGAGGATCTGAGAGTGGAGGGGAGAGAGGAAGAACAGGGTAGAGGGGGAAGGAGGAACACAAAGGACACTCCAGCAGAATGATCAAATCCCATCTTAGACATTTACTAGCTGTGTCATCCTGGGCTAGTCACTTGATTCTGTTGGCCTCAGTTTTCTTGTCAGTAAAATGAGCTGGAGAAAGAAATAGCAAACCATTCCATTACCTTTGCTGAGAAGAACCCAAATGGGGTCACAAAGAGTTTGACATGACTGAAAATGATGGAACAACAGTTTTCAAAAACTAACTCCCAGATAAACTTTGCCTTTTTAATTGAAACCTAGGTAAGAACTTAAATGCTGTTTGATCTCTCGAGTAAGCATGATGCCCAGACAAGAGTCTCCCTTGCTGCTTTTTACTTTTATACACACTAATAACCAATCACCCCAAGAGCTTGTGGTTTATTTTTTTAAAATATAACTTAAATTTTTTAAATTTTTAAATATTTTTCCATGGTCATATGATTCATTTTCTCTCCCTCCCTTCTTCCTTCCCCCCTCCCAGAGCCACCAAGCAATTCTACTGGGTTATACATGCTTTTTAACATAACTTCACAAGAAACTGCATAATATCAGTTCAGATTTATTTATTGCTTTTAGATTGACAAATCACTTTATACACATTATCTCATTTGATTTCCACAACAACACTGAGAGGTAGGCACTATTATTATTATATGATAATCATTATATTTAATTAAGATATATTTATTTGATGTGCTAATTACATTATTATGTTAAAATTGAGGATACTAAAGCTTAAAGTCAATGGTCACACAACTAGTCATTGGCTGAGGTGAAATTGAGATCTAGGACTTCTTATTGCCCAAGTCTGGTGTTCATAAGATCATAGGGTTGGAAAAAAGGAACATTTGAGGTTATCATATTCATCCTCCTCAATTTTAAAGGTGAGGAAAGTGAGGCCTAGAGTATAACTGACTTGGCTAAAGTTTCATAATCATTAACCAAGAAAATCAGAATTCTAACCTAGGACTTAGGACTCACCACATTGTATACTCTTTCTAATCTACAGTGGAGTTGTCTCCACTCACCCCACCGTGTTGCCATTATATGATGTTGTAGAATTCATTTGAATATCTTCCTTTATGCAAATGGAGAGAAGAGGTAGATCAGAACCAGTGGATAATAGTGAATGATTAGTCATTGCCAAACAGCCGGTAATGATTTAAGTAAGTTAAAACAGTACAGAAAGAAGTGGGTTGCTTAGACTTACATACAACAGCAACAATGTCTGGCTAGGTTTTATGGCAAATTGAATATATATCCCAAGGCCACAGTTGTCTGGCTAAGAGAAAAATAACCCTTTCTCAAATGTGTGGCGTTGACTGCTGCCATTTAGAATTGCTCTCTAGACCTAATTCTGGGCCACAGCCTCCTGCAATATGCAGAATGCTAATTATTTATAACATCCCATAGCAGCAATGACTCTGTAGGTTAAACCTTAATTCAATGAACTAATGAAAGTATTCCTTTTCTTTATACATTAACTGTTGTGCCAGACTTTAGAAAATATAATAATACCACTTAATTTATTTCTCAAACATGTATAGCAATTCCCCAAATAGAAGGACTGGATTTTTGTATGTTGTTTCTAAATATCAAGTTAAAACATTTTTTGAGGGTCTGACAAAACTGGGAGTAAAGAAACTGCACCCCCTTTCTTAATTTGGAAACTCACAGGCAAGTATTTGTGAAAGCCTGACCTCTATTTTTGGAACACTACTAAAGTTTTGCATTTGATATAAAAAAAATATTTTAGAATTTACCTCCCACCCCATCCCATGTTTTCATCCATCTTCTCCTGAAGCTTTCTAGTTTATGAAGAGAGCTTCTGCTTATTGTTTGGGATGAAATGACTTGACAGGTTTTAGTACTTTAAACAGTTTTTTTTTTCAGTATCATTGGCTTAAGGGGCATAAGAATATGTTTAAAGGGTAGACAAAAGCCCACGTGTTTGTTGGCTCTGAATGACCCTCATCCATTCATCCAGTTTGGAGAGTGATTTAAGTTGCTTTAGCAATTTCTAATTAATGTTACCATTAGTATACTTTTGAGGGAGTTGAGGGGAAAAGTTGAAATTGGGCTGTGTTTTGTCCCCCTAAAGTAGTCTGCTGCTTCATCATTTATGAGACTGAAGTCCAAAAGACATCACTTAGGAAGGGTAACTCTATGTGACGCTTATCATCATTACAGTTTTAAAACTTAGTTACTTTTCCTTGAGTAACCAAAGGTTGTACGTAGAGAACATAAAAGGACTTCTGAGATGTGGAACTTCCCCATCTGATGATCCAGTCTTCTGCTTTTTAAATGAATGTGTGTGTCTGGGACAGTCATGGTGGTTGTTCAGTTGTTTTCAGTCATGTCCAACTCTTCGTGACCTCATTTGGGGTTTTCTTGGCAGATCCTGGAGTGGCTCACCATTTCCTTCTCCAGCTCATTTTACAGGTGAGGAAGCTGAGACAAACAGGGTGAAATGTCTTGTTCAGGGACACACACCTAATAAGTGTCTGGCCAGATCTGAACTCAGAAGAGAGGAGTCTTACTGACTTCAGGGCTGGTATTCTGCTCACCATGCCACCTAGGTGCCCTAAAGCAGTATGTAATTTTGCTAGGTTCCTGTACTATCTGAAATGATACTATTGGCATATTTTTTGGCTTTGAGGATCAGTGAAGGGGGTGGGTAAGTAGAGGGGCAATTTTGACCCCCAAATCCTTAAGCTTTTGTCTAGGGGAAGGATCTACAGGAGAGAAGGAAAAAACAAAGCTAGACTTCTTTCACAAGCATGCTTTAGGGCTTGGTGTGAAATATTCCTAGTGGAACATTCGGGATAAGTGTAAAGGCTTACACTTGGGTTCAGCTTCCCAAGTACAAGGTGAAGGGAAAGAATAATTGAACAAGTTTCTCTGAAATTGAACTTTGAATTTGAATGGACTGCAAACTCAACATGAATCAAGCATTATGATTCAACAAATACAAAAAGTTAGATTGTGGCGGCCATTAAGAGATACATTGATTCCAGCCAAAGGAAACAATATTCTATTTTGTTCTCTTACCCTGTTATACTATATTTGGCTTAAGAATATGTTTAAAGTGTAGAAGAAAGACCATACTATTGGCCTCAGTTTCTTCATCTGTAAAATGAGCTGGAGAAGGAAATGGCAAACCACTCCAGTATCTTGCCAAGAAAACTCCAAATGGGATCACAAAGAATTGGACACAACTGAAAATGACTGAACAATAATTTTTTAAAAACTAACCCCCAGATAAACTTTGCCTTTTTAATTGAAACCTAGGCAAGATCTTAAACACTGGCTCTCTTGAATAAATGTGATGCCCTGACAAAGAGCCTCTCTGCTGCAGTTTTAGTTTTGATGCCCACTACTAACAGTCACCCTGAGAACTCGTAATTTGAGGTTTTTTTAAACATGACTTCACAAGAAACTGCATAATATCAGTTCAGATTTATTTATTGCTTTTAGGTTTATAAATCACTTTATTCATATTATCTCATTTGATTCCCACAACAACTAAGAGGTAGGTGCTATTGTTATATGATCATAATTATAATAGTTATTTTATATAACTATATTATATTATTTATAGTAATTATATTATTATAATTAAGGAAACTGTGACTTCGAGAAAGTGACTTTGTCAGTGGTCATATGAGTAGTAATTGGCAAGGTATGGGCAGTTCTATAAGGACCTTGATGAGCTGGATCGTGCCCAGAGGAGAACAAACAGGATGGTAAAAAGGGCTTTGAAGCTGTGTCCTAGAAGGATCAATTGAAGGAACTAGGTTTGTTTAGCCTAGAAAAGAGAAGACTTGGGAAATGTGACTTTGAGAGTTTGAAGGGCCATCTTGTGAAAGAGGGAATAAAATTGTTCTCATTGGTGCCAGAAGCAAAGGCTGGAAGTCACAAAGAAGCAAATCTATTTTTATATCAGAAAAAGAAACATCCCAAGTCAACTTTTATGAAGATGAGGGACTCTCTTTCATTAGAGGCTCTCAAGTAGAGTCTAGGTGGCCTCTTGTCAGACACACTTAACAAGGGGATGGGTTGGCCTAGATGACTACTTAAGTGTTTTCTAAATCCAGAAGTCTGAGGGTGCAGATGAAAGCATTGACCAGTGCACCAAAAGTCAGGAGACTGTGCTTCTTTTCAACAATGATTTAGAGTGAAATCTGTGAAAAATCACTTTGGTATGTAAAAGTTAATTTCTGTTTTCTTTGTGGACAAAAAGTTGTCAATCAATGAGCATTGAATATACTAATTATGTGCCAGGCAATGTGATAAATGCAGAAGGTTCAAAGAAAAAAATAAAAACATTTCTTCCTCCTAAGGGATTTATATACAAGATAATAAAGACAGATTAGATGGAAGATGACCTTGGAGATGATGGCACTAAGTAATTGGGGAAATTAGGAAAAGGTATCATGGAGGTGGTACTTGAGCTGAGTTTTTTTTAACCCTTACCTTGGGGTTGTGACTTGCCCAGAATCACACAGCTAGGAAATATCTGAGGTCAGACTTGAACCTGGGACCTTCAGGATCTGGACCTGGCTCTCTATCCACTGAGAGCCATCTAGTTTCCCCTTGGGCTGAGATTTAAAGGAAACCAGAGATTCTAAGAATTTGAGATTATTAAAGAGGATTCCAGATGTGAAGAGCACAGCAGTATGCAGATACCATCTACAGGAGATGGAATGTCATATGGGACAAACAGCAAGGTGGTCAGTATGACTGGAACAAAGGATTTGTGGAGAAGAGTAGAATTTAAGAAAATTGGAAAGGGCTTTAAAAACCCATATAGAGAATTTTGTATTTGATCCTGAAGATAATTTTTTAATTTATTGAGAAGAGTAATGAAAGAGTTAGACTTCTATGCATTAGGAAAAATCAGCCAAGTAGAAGATTGATTAAAGTGGGGAGAGAGACTTCAGTCAAATAGACCAATTAGAATGCAATCTCAAGGAATTCACTTGGTGGTATATGAGTGAAGCGGACATGTTGTAGAGAAAAAAATTTACTAAATTCAATAATGACCTGGATATGAAAGGTGAGTAAGAGAGAAATCAAGAAGGATGTCAAAATTGCAGGCCTGGGTGAGAGGAAAGACAGTGGTGCCCTTGACAGCAATACAGAAATTGAGAAGAAGGAAGAGATTGGAAAGAAAGATAATGAGTTTTGTTTTGGACATGTGTTTGAGATGCTTAGTTGCACAGGACTAGAGCTCAGGAGAGAAATTTGGGCTGGTAAAATAGATCTGGAGATGATAATTGAACTCATAGGAGCTGAAGGGATCTCCTCGTAAGAATTTAGAAAGAAAAGAGAACACTTAGATGGCCACAGTCATTGAGCATGGAAGATACAGCAGAAGAGAGCAATGGGTAGGAGAAGAATCAGGAGAGAGTAGTGTCTAAAAAATCTGAGAGAGAAGAATTTGATCAGGAGGTGTCAGATCCAGCAGAGAGGTCAAGAAGAATGAGGATGGAGAAGAGCCCATACTATTTGGTTGGTAGGGAAGCACTATAAAATTTGGGACAAACAGTTCCAGTAGAAGTCAGAAGCCTGATTGTCACTTAGGTAGATGAATAGTTGCTTCACTCTGAGTACTTCCTCCTTTGTGTCTTTTTATCAGCTCTGTTGGAAAATGCGTATTGTTTTGGAAGAGAAGAGTACCAGTGTACCCCTCTAACTGAGCATTTGTTGTCTCATGTATAGAATGTCCTCGCCCAATTTTTGTGTTTGTGTATGTAGAATTTATTTCTACTCTATAGGCCATGTAGTTATTATAAAAATAATTTTTCAAAAATCTAACTCCCCACCCCACAAATAATTTAAGATCCTACAATGGGCAAATGGTTTTATCTCTAGCTAAAAGCTAGTTGAAAAAAGACTATTCAGTGTCCATTGGCCTACAGTGTGTTTATAAAATGAAATCAATCAATACTGGAGAGTCATAGACAATTCTGTAATGCGGGACCTGCATAAGAAAGCAAATTAATCTAGAGGGAAATAGTCATGGAATAAGAAAGTGGAGAAACAGGTACCTGCTGAAGAGCTTTGAGGGTGTATGTGGAAGAGAGGCAATTTTTATATGAAGGGGAAAACTTAGTAACAAAAATATGGTTTCAGCTTCAAGGGACCATTCATCACATGAGACAAAATATAAGTGAAAGCAACTTCCTGTAGGCTTAGAGAGTACAAGGTAATGGAATTGGGAAGGCTCAAAGGTTGCATAAGGATCCAGGTAGGGAAGAACAATTTTTCATTTGAAGTTGAGAGGAGGGAAGTGCATACTCAGTGAAAGAATCAGAAAAGTCTGCCATATTACCTCTCTTCAATATTCTTGCATAATTGATGGAATTTTGTCTTCTAATGCCCATATACCCTGACTGCCGCCCTTAAGTATCTTTCCAAGTTACATTTCACTAGATTTCTCAACTAATTCTATATGTTTCCCAGTCTCCTTACCACTGTGGTCACCTTCATCTTGTATATTCTTCATTTTTTCAAATGTCTTTCTTACAAAATGGAACCCAAAATTGAATACATTACACCAGATGTGGTTTAACCAGAGAAGGGTAGTGCAAACACTTTCCATGGTATGGATACCATGCTTTTGTTAACTTGGCCTAACATGGCGCAGAATTGTTTTGGCTGCTTTGTCACATTGATACCTAACATAAATATAAGGAAGAAAATGAGATATTTTATTTGGAAGAATTACATAGTGTTTTTTTAGCTTCTCTGAAACAAAGATTACCAAAATTCTTCTGCTGATTATTATATAACTGTGAATCATAAGATATCACCCAGCCCAAAGAATTGAACTTGTGGTTTACCAAAAGATGATGGATATGTGAATGGTAGGTTTAGATAAGCTGAAGCATATTACAGATAAGAAATATGTGCCAAGTTTTACTAAAAATAGAATGTATCAATCAAGAAAGGAAAACCGATGAATATGTGATCTATAGGACCTAAGAAATTTAGAGGATAGTTCAGCATGTTGGTTAGAGTCTCTTTAGAAGATTAATTTGAAGACACAAATAAGAATTACAAAGAACAAAAAACTATAGAACAAGGTTGCAGTCTACACCATGAAAATACCTACAATGATAAAATAATAGATCTTTTGGAGTATCCAGCCATGCTGTGGATACCAATTGGTCTGAGCTTAATAACTTCCTCACTGACAAATTTGTTCAAATGTCCATTTTCACTATTTTCCATATGGACAGAATTTTCAACTTTTCACGTGACAATTCTTCATATTTGAATTTCCTTTCAGATTCCCTTCTTCTTCTGGCTAAGCTTCTCTAGTTCTTTTGATGATCCAATACTGGATATAGGCTCCAGTTCTCTGACCATTCTAGTTGCTTTCTTTGCTTATGATCCCACCCCTTCTTTTTCTTGGACTTCCTAAAATGTGGTGTTCAGACCTGAACAAAATGTTCTCTAAGGAGAAGTATACTATGAACATTGCTTTTGTTAATAGAATAAAAGATCATCATGTTTTTGGGTTGTCATATCACCTCATTGTCTTAAATGCTGAGTTTGCAGTCAGGTTTGCTCGATCCAAAAACAATGTTCTTTCCTCTTCATCTTGCCTCTTTAAATTCAAAAATAAAAACAATGCATGACATAGGACCACAAACCCATATCCAGTAGAGGCCAACCTCCAAGTTGATATTGACTATGACTTGTTATTTTTGGCGTTTGATCTTTCAGTCAGTTCCAAACACAGCTCACCACCATCATCTAGTATCTGATACATAACAACCACTTAAGTGCTTGGTGATTGATCTAGACTATCAATCCTCCTTGCTCACAAATATATTATGAAAGACTTTGCTAATGCCTTACTGAAATCCAGGTGTATGGATTCATATGACCCAGTCTAAAAACTCTGCCCCCCCCAAAAGGGAATGAAATGTTTCTGACATGATTCATTCTTTATAAACCTATTTTGGCTCTTAGACATCACTGTTACACTTCTGAAATGCTCATAAACCATAATACTCTGTCTCAGAATTTTGCTAGGAATCACAGTAAGTCTCAATCTTTTTAGTTAAAAGGTTGTACCTGTCTTCCACTTCCCTCCAAAATCATGATTTTTACAACACTCATACAAAATGAAAATATTAATATGATAGACTAATTTAAATGACTCCTCATCCAACTAGATGTCAGAGTATAGATAATATTTTAATCCATTTTTAAGCAAAGTGATAACTAGACATTTTTGCAGGGTTGCTAACCAAACCAGCAAATGGTATTAAGCCTACCCAAGATGGAAAACTGTTATGATACTTAGGGGCAAGGTTTGTGGGAGCTCACCTCTCCCTAGCCTCTAGAACATTTTTTATTTAGCTAGTTGAAAAAGAATAAAAATAAGCACCATAATAAGATAGGCATAGTCAAGTGAAAAGAACCCAACATTAACCGATGTCCAAAAATTTATGTCTCCTCCTTTATTTTCTCCTTATCACATATTATGTTACTAGGTAGATAGCATGTTTTGTCTTTGGTCCTCTGGAAGGATATTGGGTGTTGCATTGAATTCTCTAGTCTTTTAAAGTTATTCTTCTTTACAGTATTGGTATTATACAAAATGTTCTCCTAGTACTACCGTTCACTTCTGTCTGTCTCAAATCTTACTGGTCTATCCAGTTTTCTTAAAACTAGCACAGTGCCTACTTAACAAATGCTTTTTCTTCTGTCCAGTCTATTTTGACATTTTTATGACATGATAATATTCTATTATATTAATGTACCATAATTTGTTTAAATATTCCCTAATAGACAGATGTCTCCTTAGCTTCTAGCTTTTTTTGTTGCTACAAAAAGAACTGCTACATATATTTTTGTTTATGAGGGTTCTTTTCCTCTGTCTTGCATCTCTTTGGGGTTTATAGATAGTAATATTTCTAAGAAAGAGTATTACCTCGGAGCATATTTCCAAATTGCTTTCTAGAAAAGCTGGACCAATTCACAATTCCATTAACAGTACATCAGTGTACGTGCTTTTCCATAGCCCTTCCAACAATTGTCACTTTACTTTTTTATCTTTGCAAATTCAATGTATATAAGGTGAATACATTTTGTCATTTTTTTTCTCATTCCATAGGTTGCTGTGGCCACTTCAGATCCCTCCTTGATTTCCAAACTGGTCATTTAACTCTTTGCCCATTTAGCTTGGTTTCAAATATAACCTGTTGAGAGATGTTTTTCATGATTGGACTTTTGAAATGGAGATACCTGCTCCCCTTCAGCCTCCTCACTGTGAAAACTATTTTACATGAATTATATTTTTCTAGAAAATGATGATGATTATTGTTAATGCCTTTACTTTTGTGTATTTCTCATTTTTAAGAATGAACAGATTGGATTAGAACTATTATAATTATGTCACATGGTGTGTTGCCTTTGTTCTTTTAAAAAATTTTTTTTAATTTATAATATTTTTCATGTTTAACATGATTCATGATTTCCTCCTCCCTCCCAAAGCTGACAAGCAGTTCCACTGCGTTATTCCTGTATCATTATTCAAAATCTATTTCCATGATGTTCAGATTTGCAGTAGAGTGATCTTTTAACATCAAAACCCTAATCATATCCCTATCAAACTATGTTATTGATCACATGTTTTTATTCTGCATTTCTGTTCCCACAATTCTTTCTTTGGATGTGGATAGCATTCTTTTTCCTAAGTTCCTCTGGACTTTCCTGGGTCATTGCATTGCCTCTGGTAGATATTTGATCGTGCCATAATATATGAGTCTCTGTGTATCATGTTCTGGTTCTGCTTGTTTCACTCTGCATCAATTCCTGGAGGTTTTTCCAGTTGACTTGGAATTCCTCCAGTTCATTATTCCTTTTAGCACAAGAATATTCCATCATATACCACAATTTATTCAGCCATTCCCCAATCAATGGACACCCCCTCATTTTCCAACTTTTGCCACCACAAAGAGTGCAGCTATAAATATTTTTGTATAAGTCTTTTTCCTTATTATCTCTTTGGGATATAAACCCGACAGGGTATGGCTGGGTAAAAGGGTAGGCATTCTTTTAAAGCCCTATGGGCATAGTTCCAAATTGTACTCCAGAATGATTGGACTAATTCATAACTTCACTGGCAGTGTATTAGTTTCCCAATTTTGCCACATCCCCTCCAACATTTATCACTTTCATATGCTATCATATTGGCCACACTGCTAGGTGTAAGGTGGTACCTCAGAGTTGTTTTAATTTGCATTTCTCTAATCAGGGGGGATTTAGAACACTTTTTCATGTGCTTATTGATAGTTTTGATTTCATTGTGTGAAAACTGCCTATTCATGTCCCTTTACTATTTGTTGATTGAGGAATGGCTTGATTTTTTTTATAAATTTGACTTAGGTTTAATTTCCCAAACATATAAGAAGCTTTGTCAGAGAGTTTTGTTATAAAAATGTTCTCCCAGTTTGTTGCTTTCCTTCTAATTTTGGTTGCATTGGTTTTGTTTGTACAAAATATTTTTAATTTGATATAATCAAAGTCATTCATTTTACATTTTTTTAAAACCTTATCTTCTATCTTGAAATCAATACTGTATATTGGTTCCAAGGCACAAGAGTGGTAAGGGCTAGGCAATGGGGGTTAAATGACTTTCTCCAGGTCACACAGCTGGGAAGTGTCTGAGGTCAGATTTGAACTTAGGACCTCCTGTCTCTAGGCTTGGCTCTGAATCCACTGAGCTACCCAGCTGCCCCAGGCCCCCACCCCATTTTACATTTTGCATTGTTCTCTATCTCTTGCTTGGTCTTAAATTCCTTCCTTTCTCACAGATATGACAGATATACTATTCTTGATTCTAACTAGTTGATGTAGTAAAGTTAATTCTGAAGTAACTGCTATGTCTAAAACTAGTTTTTCTTAATTGAAAATATTGTCAGTTTTATTATATATACTTCATCACTTAGTGCTCACCTGATTGACCATCTTCCAACTCTTTCCTTGAAGGAGTCATGATGTGAAGTGTAAGATTCCTGATTATGGTCCTCAAGTAGCCTTTGGTTTCTTATTCTTATCCTTTATTTTTTAGCATTGGTTTTGCCACCTTCCTTAGTGCCCTCTTTCACATGGATGTCATTAAGTGCTGAGGTATATGTTGGCAGAGTTCAGAAGATTTTGTCAAGTTCTTAATAGGTCTTTTATACTTCATCTTCTTCAGTGGATGTTGGCACATAAGCTGCAATTATCTTCATGGTGGTCTGTTTGCTTATGCTTTTTGTGAGGACTGTAAGTTAAGATGACTAAGTATTTCATGAAATTATGTTTATTTTTGCCTTTGGGCGCAGGATGAAACCAACCCCCTGCCAACGCATTTATTTGCCTCTCCAAGGAGAACCTGAGAGCTGTCTTTCCACTTAGCTATAACTTCTTCAGGCCTTCTGGTTTAATTTACAGCCAGGATGTCTGTATTGATGTGGTTTAGTCCCTCCAGTAGTGAATCAACTTGTTGGCGATGGAGAAAAGTCAAACATAGAGAATGCCAACACTAAAGTTAATGTTTGTAAATAGTCTGTGAACTGTATAATTTTTAGATCCACTTTTCCTCTTTCACCCTGCTACCATCACTGTGGAGCCTGCACAGGACTGGGGGAGCATTTTAGCTTTTTTTTTCCCATTCCACAGATTGATGTGGCCACAACAGTCCCCTTCTTTGTGTCCAACCTCTGATCATATAATCTTTTCCCCATTTAGATAGGCTGGTCCCAAATATAATCTGTTGACTAAATGCAAACTAAGAGTTTTTCCACCTTTATATAAGATCTCTTGGACCTTGCATCCTGGCCTGGCTCTCATGAATCCAAGGTCATATTCACATCATAATGAAGCACCAGACTAGGATTTAAATGGATGCAAGTAATGCATGCTGTGTATGTAGTGCATCTGAAACATTTTTAATTCCTTTATAGGCAAGGGAAAGTGCTGCATAAGAAAAAAATGCTATTGGAGAAAAATTCAGTGTGGCCTACCAACTGCTAATTCAGGAAAATAGCTCAGATTTCATGGTTCAGCTTATGGTAATATATGTAGCTATATCTACCACTAGGGAGAAAAAATATATATGTATACATATATAATTTTATAGTATATTAAAACATATTTATATTATACTACTATATTCATATATAGTCTACTTTAGAATTTTAGGGAAATGTGTACTTTGATAATCTTTGCGAAAAACCCAACATCAGATTCGTGTATAGCCTTTTACATTCTTGAATAAGGGAAGATTTTGAAAGAATACCATAGAGGATGCTCTCACATCTTCTGTCACCTGACTGCAGAACAGAATTTCATCAAATTTAACTATTTTGGCTAATCTCCTACTAGAAAGATGTTAAAAAGCCAAAATAAATGTGAAGTTAAAATGGCGGTGTGCTCTTTGGCTAGTCCAGAGACTTAGACATCTGCATGTCTCTTTGGTTCAGTAAGATTTTTATCATGCATGTGTTAATCAAGCTTGTGATGCTGCCTCATTAATAATAATCACTGTATGACTTAAACATTCATTAGAGAAGCCTTTACACAGTGTTTGGCAGACTTTATGAATTATTGGTGATAATTAAATGGATTTCTCCCAATGAAAGAATACTTTGTGTTAGGACTATATGAGCTTTGGCTATATTCTCTGACACTTTTTACATTCAAGTACTTTTAGACAGATAGGCATTGAGTGCCTAGAATTGTACTGAATATTACAGGAGATGCAGAAGAAATATAAGACATCATTCCTTAGGGAGTTTACAGTCTGATTAAGATAAAACTAATTATAATTATAGCTAGCACTTTTATAGCACTTTAAAGTTTGCAAGGCCCCCTTCTTATGTTAACTCATTTGATTGAACTCCCATGTGCAAAACAATTATGTCTGTTAACTTTCTGGAAATGGTGAGCATTTCCCTGTATTTCAGGAACATGAATGAGAAAACATTGACTTAGACATAGGCAGGCATAGTCTTCTTAGGAGACAGTGACAATATTTTTTTTTAAACCCATACCTTCTGCTTTAAGGCAGAAGAGTGGCAAGGTCTAGGCAAGTAAGTGACTTGCCCAGGTCACACAGCTGGGAAAGTATCTAAAGCCAAATTTGAACCTGGGACTTCCTGTCCCTAGACCTGGCATTAGATCCACCGTGCTGCCTAGTCACCCCTGACAATACCATTCTGGCTTGGAGCAGAAAGTGTGTATTGGGGGATAGTAGGAAATGAAGTTGAACAGATTGATTAGGATAAGATAAGGTTCTGTCCCATGCCCACTTGCCTTATTTAACTCTCTTGATGACTTCATCTGCTCCTATGAGTTTTAATTATCATTTTCTTCATAGATGGTTTCCCAGATATACAAAAGTGTGTGTATATGTACACATATATTTGTATATATTACTTGCATGTGATATATAAACTCATCTACTGATGAGTTATATAAACATATCTACATCTTTAAATACAAATATATCGATATATGTGAATGTATATAAGACTATAGAGATAGTTCATCTGTATTCCCCAGTTTTGTTTCCTTTAATATCATTTTAGCTTCCTCTATCAGAACATCTGGGATTGTTCTGCTATCTTTGATGGAGAAAACAGTTTGTGATAATGATTTTTACAAATCTCATCCATTTGTCTTCTGTTTGTTGACCTCTTTCCATTTTCATCCTTAAATGCCCTTGGGATGACTTTGCTTAGTTGGATGCCTTGCCAAGATTTCCTTAAACTAGTTTTGCCGTCTACAGTTTCTACTTTATGAGATGAACCTACTCATCATGATCTATCATCCTTCTTTGTCAGATTTTACAAACGAGTTTATATTCTATCCTGGTGTTGCCTTTGGCAGTCATCTTTCTCCATCTGGCACACGTTAGATGTTTATTGACTAAGGTACTTTCTGGGCTCTTTTGGTATCCTTGTTTTGTTAATTAGTTTGCATTGGTTAAACTAACATATAAAAATCATTTTAATCAATATCAATACAATTTCTGTGGTCGAGGTTTCCAATTTTGATTTCTAATTACTTGTTTAAATGGTTCTGGATCAAGTTGTTTCAGTTGTACACCAGAACTTCGTTTTCTTGCTTTTTTTTTGCTCATTCTGATCTTAGGTCTGATGATTTGATGGTCTGCTTGTGAGCAGAAAGTTAATTCAGGAATAGCTCCATTGTCAAATGCAAGTCTTTTGCTTTCAAAATATCTTGTTTTATTTTTTGTGGGTTATTTTGTACTCATTGTGTCCCATGTTTGCCATTTGTTTACTCAAAGAAAGCATCCAAGATATGAAGGCATAGGACTTCTGGGTAATCTTAACACTGGCCTCTCTCTCTTGCCTTCTTCCCTCTATTTTTCTGTGCCCTCACCTTTTTCTGCTTTTGCATGACAATCACCAAGTATCAGAATATGTTAATTTAACTTGGAAAGGTCCTATCAAGTTCTTTATAGAATTTCTTTACCTGTTTATTATCTATAACAACTGATGTTGGTACATAAACCACAGTTATTTTCATAGTAGTCTCATTTTGAGATATTTATTTCTAGTACTGCAATATATGTTGACCAGATGCCCCATGAAATAAAGTTTCATGGTACCCCTGGACTTACATTCTCTCTTACCTCACTAAGGTGATGATTCAATTTAAAAAAATTGGCCATGGCTACTCACAAAAGAAACAAAAAAATTTGGGGGAGTACTTTCCTACTTCTGCAATAATTATGGCAGAGTCAGGAAAGGCGCAGAAGGGTGCTAAGAATCAGGTTTGGGGGCATTTTGTTTTGGCTGTCTCTACACTTTTGACTATCGGCAAATGTTAGGTGTTTTATCTATTGATAAATGAATAGAAATTTTGTAGGAAGGGTTGAATCTTATCAGTTATTTGATTTATGCACTTAAAGACCCCAGAAATAATGGGATCAAATGCCAGTTATCTGTATAAAAACTTTTCACTCCTCAGTTTACTGAGTAACCAGACATTCTGCCCTTTTAAAGATAGACACCTTCCTTTCATTTTGCTAAGCCCATATTTTAGAAATCTTCCATTATTGAATATAAGTTTTAATAACATGTAATAGCCATTCTGTGTACTTACCTTTATATTTATATCTGTATATGTGTCTGGAAAGAGTTCTTTTCCTGATTTTTCTTCAATTTTTTAAATCATAGAAGTGCCAGTGAAACACATCATTGCATTGAAAATTCAAATTCTAACTAGATAAAGTATGAAAATAGAGAAGAATCGCCTTATAATCTAATTGGGATTTAGTTCAATTCAAAAGCAACGTACTAAATTCCTATTTTTAATCTGGCTCTGGGCTAGGCACTTTGGACACAGAGTCAAAACAATGAAAACTATGCATTATTTACAGAGATTGGATGTACATGGTCTATGTTATGTCATCTCTGTTCTAATAGTTAATCTATTGTTTTTGAGCTAAAACAACATTCTCTAACTCAGTCTGCCAGAGTTTCTGATGGTGGAATTCTATATTGGTCCTAGCTGCCATTCAGAATTAGACCAAAGGACATACCCTTTGACCCTGCCATATCTGTACTATGTATATCCCTGTAAAGAGACTAATCAAAGAAGGAACTGGACCCTCATGTATGAAAATATTTTAGCAACTCTTTTTTTATAATACCAAAACCCCCTGGAGATTAAGGGGGTGCTCACTTCTTAGGGAATGACAAAACAGATTTTGGTATATGAATGTAATGGAATATTATCATTAAGACTAAGACTTAAAAGGAACAAAATGGAGAGAGCTTCAGAGGAGTTGTGAAGACTTCTATGAACTGATGTAGAGTGAAGTAAGTAGTACTAGATAAATAGCTTGTATGATGGCAGCAACCTTATGAAGAATGACAATTTTGAAAGACTCAAGTACTGTTTAGTGTAGTGCTGATCCTCAGTTCCACAGGTCAAAAGATGAAGCATGCTAGTTACTATTCTGCCAGAGACTTAAATGCAGAACCAGGGAAATATTTTGGTGCATGGTCAGCAAAAATTTTATCTTGACTTATGTTTTTATTTATTTATGAAGGTTTTTTGCTTAGAACAGGAAGTGGGGAGGATGGGGGTGAGAAGAAAATACAATTAATGCTAGGGAAAAAGAAATATGAGATGAGTTTTAGCAAGTGGAGAGGATATCCTAAATTTAGGAATCTGAAGAAGCAAAGGTATAGAGATTAGAAAGCCAGGTAGTATTCAAAAATTTAAAAGTAGTTTCATTAACAGAGTATGGGAGAGAGATTTTAAGAAGGAATAAGATAGGAAAGGTTGAAAAAAGATATGTTTTTGAAGGTCTTTGAGCAAGGGAATAATGCTTTCTATTAATCATTTTTATCCATCAGCATTATGTATGAAGAAGGTAACTTTCTCTGAACATCCAGATATTTAATAACTACCAAGTACTACTTCTAGGTTTGATGCTATGGTCAAATGTCTTGTAAGGTTGGTGAATGCTTTCTGAAATTTTATTGCACTTTTTATTACTTATTCTATCCTGCACTGCATCCTAAAACTCAATGGGCTATGAGGAGTGTTTGCACATGGTGGATGCTTAGTTAATATTCATTTTACTTGGACTGAGATGACAAACATGAGGCCTCCAATATTCCTGAGTGCAACTCTAATCAGATTTTAAAAATTGGAAATATTTAACAAAATAAATAAAAATAGGACAGATCATGAATTATATTAATACATGGTTTTCCAAGTTAGTATTTGGCCAGAAGGGCTACTTATATAGGCTTAAGTGGCCTAATTTCTATCTGAGTTTGATGCTACTGTTGTAGGAGGTTCTAGCCAACCTCAGCAGTGAGTGCTGGGATAGGATTTCTTAACCCTAATTCTTTTTTTTTTGTTAATTAATTTAGAAAATTTTTCCATGGTTACATGATTCACGTTCTTTCCCTCCTCTCCTCCCTCCTCAATTCCACTAGTTAACCCTAATTCTTAAAGACAGTGATGTTGTTAAGGATAATGAGGTGTAGCCAGAAGGAAGATTGGACTGAGAATTGGGAGAAATGAATTCACTATTGCTGGGTGATTAGTGATGGGGAGGAGGTATATATAGGGAAAGATGATCCCTGAGGTCCTTTTCCAGATAGAACATTCTGAATGACTCTGTGTGTGTGTGTGTGTGTGTGTGTGTGTGTGTGTGTGTGTGTGTGCAAATGGTATCTTTAAAATATTGAACCATATTTCCATTTCTTGTATATTGTCCGTCCATTGGAAAAAAGACACAGTTACCTCCTGAACAGGTAAACATTGGCATCAGGACCATAATGTAACATGCTTCTTACTTGGTATTTTTAATTAACATTATTATTCTAGATATTGAGAGTACATTAAAAATATTTAGGTGCATGCTAGATAGTCACTTTTGGATGAATTTTTTGGCCCATTCCTATTCTGTTGCTATGTAGAGGTTCCTCCTTAACCTATTTTCCTCTATTTGCAAAACACACTTAGGAGGAGGGATGGATGCCAGTAGAAGAACTTTGAGAAAGGGCCAGCAAGAGTGGCTGCTCAATTCTCATCTTTGTATTGCTTTGGTTTCAGGTGTTCCAACTCCAAGCCAAGAAATCCTGAGGCACACGTTGAACATGCTGGTTCGCGAGAGGAAAATCTACCCCACTCCAGATGGCTATTTTATTGTGACCCCACAGACTTATTTTATTACTCCTTCCCTCATAAGAACTAATAGTAAATGGTATCATTTGGATGAGAGGATACCTGACAGGACTCAGTGTACCTCTCCACAGCCAGGGACCATTACACCCTCCACCTCAGGCTGTGTCCGGGACAGAACATTACCCAAAAACCACTGCGACTCTTGCCATTGTTGTAGAGAAGACATGCATAGCATGCATGCATCTACTTTGCAGAGGAAAGCCGCCAAGGACTGTCCCCCTTCTCTATGCCAATTGCCACCCACTGAAAAAAGTAAAAGTACTGTAAATTTTTCTTATAAGACAGAAACACTTTCAAAACCTAAAGACAGTGAAAAGCAGTCCAAAAAATTTGGGCTGAAGTTGTTTAGGCTAAGTTTTAAGAAAGACAAGACAAAACAATTAACTAATTTTTCTGCACAGTTTCCCCCAGAGGAGTGGCCTCTGAGGGATGAGGAGACACCCACTACAATCCCCAGAGAAGTAGAAATGGAAATTATCAGGCGCATTAACCCAGATCTGACCGTCGAAAACGTCATGAGGCATACTGCACTAATGAAGAAACTTGATGAAGAAAAAGCTCAGAGGAGCAAAACAGGGTCATCTGCCCACCACAGTGGGAGAAGCAAGAAGGGCAGGAACCATCGGAAGACGCACGGGAAAACTCGTTCTCACAGCAAGACGCGGGGGTCCAAAGGAGGAGACCCTTCGGATGGTTCTCATCTGGATATTACGGCGGACCGAGACTACGACTTGGGCGACCCTCTGACTCGGTCGCCGCGGGAAGGCTGCTTCATCGTTGAACACAAAGGAGATCATTTCATCACGCACAGCCACCCTAACATGCTGGAGCCTCATTTTCCCATGACGCCGGAATGGGACGTGTCTGGCGAATTGGCCAAGAGGAGGACCGAGATGCCTTTTCCTGAACCTTCCCGGGGAAGTTCTCACTCGAAGGTCCATCGAAGTCACAGCCATACCCAGGATCGAAGGTCCAGGAATGAACGGTCCAATAAAGCCAAGGAGAGATCCAGGTCAATGGATAATTCCAAAGGCCCTCTTGGTGCTGTTTCTTTAGGGACCACCGAGGACATAGCTGAAGGTTGTAGCCAAGATGATCCAACGACGCCTAGTCAATCTTATACTGATGATAGTACTCTAAGGCCTTCTCAGACGGTCAGTCACCCAAGGGCTCACATTTCATCCACAAGCTATAAAGAGGTGTGTATCCCCGAAGTCATCAGTGGCAGCATTGACGCCCCCAATTCTTGTAGCCTTTCGGAACAGAGCAAACCTCCGGAGAGTTTGCCACCTTATAATGAACTCAATGCCTGTCCCACCAAAACTGCCATGGATGATTATTTTCAGTGTAACACCTCCAGCGAGACAGTCCTCACTGCTCCATCACCTTTGGGGAAGAACAAAGATGATGCCGACACTCTGACTTTGACCGATGGGATGAAGAAACTCTCCTCCTCTGAGAGGCAGCCCCCGCACCCCACCAGAGAACCCGTGGTCCACAAAGAGGAGTCGCCCAAAGGGCCAGGGGGAGGCTTGGCAGCCATTTCTGGCCCGGCCACGGACTCGCTTGCCAATGGACGCCTGCTCCCTCACCACAGCACGGAGTCGATCAGCCTGGATAAGATATTCAGCAAAGATACGCTGTTCAAACCACTCCATAGTGCCCTGTCCATGAACAATTATCACAAGCCTACTGTGTCCCTCCTGAAAGCTCACCCACAGACATCTCCGGATGCTTTGCCGGGCCGTTGTGAGATCCTTGAACAGTCCCTGGCAGCCTCGGTGGGCCAAGCTGTGCCCCTCTCCCAACGACAGCAGGAAGCTGGTGGGAACCAGGAAGCTTCCTTTGACTACTACAATGTCTCTGATGATGACGACTCCGAGGAAGGGGCACACAAGAACACAGAAGAGGAGAAGAATCGGGATGATGTGGGGACCATGCAGTGGCTGCTAGAGAGGGAAAAAGAAAGAGACCTACAGAGAAAATTTGAAAAGAACCTCACTCTCCTCGCCCCAAAGGAAACCGAGAATAGCAACAGCCAGAGAGCGACACATTCTGCTCGGCTGGACAGCATGGACAGTAGCAGTATCACTGTGGACAGTGGCTTTAATTCACCACGGTAAGAAATACATATACTGGGGAGAGGGATGTGTTTATTTGTCTATATACACATTCTCCTTTCCATAATTTGGCCTTTGTCAGCCAGCGATCATTTACTAAGCTCCTACCGTGTGCCAGGACACTATGCAAAGAGAGATAAAAGAGAGCCCCTACCCCCAAGGAGTTTAATGTCGAACATCAATACTCAGGCGCTTTCCCAGTATCAGTGCTTTGAATTCTGAGTGGTGGAACTGTTTTGTTAACAACCTGTTTCTGACTTCTTTTTCAGGAATTGAAAAAAAAATGTTTCTGCAGCTGTAGAGATCACCAATCTGGACTGGTGGGTTGGCTCCTTCCCTAAGACCAATTCTTGTCTGCGATGACCTAAACTTAGAGCGTTTAATCTGAGAGTTTCAGATATCAGGGGTTTTGTGCCTCTGATAAAGCATCATTGATGCTCAGAAAGTCAGGGTTCATTCCTACCCCAATCAACAATTAGATGGACATTTCTTTTTGGATGACAAAAGTAGCTGCTACAGCTGCCATACCCCTTCCTTCTTTGCCCTGCTGTCCTATCCCACCATCCTCGTGCCTTCTCTGTTCTTCTCCCTTTTGTAGTTCTGCCAGAAAACACAGTGGGAAGAGGCACCCCCTTTCCCTTTCCTCCCCAGAATCCCCCTTAAGTGATCTTAAGACTTTGGGAAATGAAAAGTTTTCCTTCCTTATTAAAAGTTTTGGATTTTTTTTTTTTTGGAGTAGGATTGGCACAGAGCTCAAAAGTGGGGGGGCATGGGAATTTTTTTGTAAAGCACTTTGAAAACCTTAAAAGAACTATATAAATATCTGTTGCTAATATTTGTCCCAACCAATGACTTTTAATTGGTATAAGGCACCCCCAGTGAGGAAATGTCTTCTAGCAATGAAGAGTTACAGCTATTCAGGAACAAGGGGTTGCCTGCTTTACTCTGATAAAATGTTCCCTGGCATTTAAATGCCTGAGATAAGGAAGTCTAAGGACAGCTTCCTCTAGTATTGAGAGTTAAGTTGCTTGCAGAATCATACCCAGCTCTTCTTGAATTTGAGATAGGTTCACTCTCTTTGATATTACATTGTCTCTGAGTGTTGTCATAAATAATATGGATATTGTTTCAAGCATAAACTGTTCTCACTGCTGCTGTAGAGTTGATGACCCCAAACTATTTATACATGGTGTTCCAAAAGTCAGCTTACGATATAAAACTATATAATAAGACTTTTGGGACACCCTATATTTCTATAGAGAATTGACCCTACTTTTCAAGGAGAGGTGAAGGCGTTTGATAGTCAGTAATAATCCTCTTCAGATTCCTGTAGGATTTTAAGGTTTACAAAGTGCTTTTCCCTACCACAACCAAGTGAGATAGGTAATGCAGCCAGTTTCATGCTTTTGTGCCCATTTCTCAAATGGAGAAACTGGATGGCTGAGAGGTAAGTGGCTTGACCTCAGACTGAGTAGCTAGCAAGCTTTGGAGCCAGGATTTCAATCCAAGTCTCTGTGCCCTTTCTATCCCCAGCTCTACACCAAACTCCGTCTCTGTTCAGTCAGGAAGATGGTTGTTGTAGGGCCATGGCAGATGGCAGAGAAGGGGGGCTTAGCTTGCTTCCTTCCTTCTCAGCCTCTTTGTGCAGAAAGGGTCCAGTGACCCAGGGCTCTCATTTTCATTCCCCATTCTAATCCGGATTGGTGACTCTTAGGTGCAGAAATACTGTTGGGAGGTCAGCTTGTTCCCAGCTCTCTTGGAGGTTGAAGTGAACTTCTCCTCGATTATCTTAATCTTCTCTCCTGATACTTAACATTTTGATGATTCCCAGGGTAGGGCCCTTTATAGCATTTTAATTTTTTTATAATAGAACTGAACAATCATTCGAACTTAGTTTTGAAAATCACAATCTAACCTTGGCAACCCTGGAGTGTCACAAAATCCAGCATTGGGTATAACAGATTTACATTGTCCCATTTTAGGCTTTTTTATTTTTTTTAAAACTGTTTTAAACAAAACCCAGTAATACTGTATATTGGTTCCAATGCAGAAAAGAAATAAGGCTAGAATACTGGGGTTAAGGGACTTGCTTAGAATCACCCAGCTTAGGAAATGTCTGAGGTTGGATTTGAACCCAGAACCTCCCATGTCCAGGTCTGGCTTTCTCTCCACTGAGCCACGTTAGCTGCTTCCAGTTTTAAACTTTTTAAAAAAATCAGTTTCAGGAGAAATTTATTCTTTTCTAAGAAAAATTTCCCCATTAGTTAACAATTTTCCCCATCTCCTAGTGTAGTGCTGCCTTTCTTTTTTTTCTTTCTTTTTTTTTTGCATGCTTCTCTTCTGACTCTGTTTTCCTTTCCTAATTTGCCCTTCTTTTGAATTCTGGTTGCAGTGGATCCTAGGGAAATTAAACCTTTAATCCTCAAACTGAAACAGTCACTGGAGGATGTCCCTGACTGTTCACCTGAAGCCCTTCTGCTGTATGGTGTCTTGATATTCTGGGTATTTCTCTAGCCCTTTTCCACAAGACCATTTCCAATGCTTTTCACACAGCTGTCTTGAAGAGAAAGCTAGTGGGGTGGGGTGCTAAAGACCCTGGCACTAGGGAGCAACCGAGGGTTTTTTGCACATGTAATTTACATTTCCACATGTCATGTGTGGTTAGGGACCCTTTTATTCTGGGTAAAGAAGTAAGAACATTGGAGCCATTGTTTCCAACAATATTACTCATGTTATTATTAGCATGGAATATACGTTGTGGTTTGGGATTGAGGGAGGAGGGGAAGGGAATGGCTTTGCTTTTCTTTTTTAAAACCACAGCTGTGCTCAAAAGTTAATTGTTGTGATTCAGTCATCTTGGTCATATCTGAGTCTTCCTGATCCCATTGGGAGTTTTCTTAGAAAAGATACTAGAGTGGTTTGCCATTTTCTTCTCCAGATGAGGAAACTGAGGCAAATAGGGGTTAACATAGGGTCACACAGCCAGCCAGTTAAGTGTCTGAGGCCAATTTGAGTTCAGGAAGATAAATATTCCTGACTCCAGGTCTGGCACTCTATCCACTAAGTCACCTAATTACCCTAATCTTTTGATATAATACAAATCAGAGGATATGCTCTTTTATATATAGGTATAGAAGTAGCTGAAATTTATAGAGCACTTTACATTTAATCCTCACAAATGTTCTAATGCAGTAAATAAGGTAAGTCTTTTTAATATCCCCATTTTACCAAAGGGAAACTGAAGCCCAGAGGATAAGTGACTTTCTCGCCCAGCTCTGAAGTGTCTGAAACAGGGTTTGA
Source organism: Monodelphis domestica (assembly GCF_027887165.1). Classification (NCBI taxonomy): domain Eukaryota; kingdom Metazoa; phylum Chordata; class Mammalia; order Didelphimorphia; family Didelphidae; genus Monodelphis; species Monodelphis domestica. Next base: position 231,612,331 of record NC_077232.1, read on the forward strand.
ACTCGAGCCTTGCTATTCTTTTTTTTTTTTTAAACCCTTACCTTCCATCTTGGAGTCAATACTGTGTATTGGCTCCAAGGCAGAAGAATGGTAAGGGCTAGGCAATGGGGGTCAAGTGACTTGCCCAGGGTCACACAGCTGGGAAGTGTTTGAGGCCAGATTTGAACCTAGGACCTCCCGTCTCTAGGTCTGGCTCTCAATCCACTGAGCTACCCAGCTGCCCCCTGAGCCTTGCTATTCTTAAGAACAGAGTAGATCTCTCTTGTTGCCTCCACTTTTATTTGCTTAGATTTGCTTTATAAAATGAGGTCTTAAATTTCCTTTTCAATGATACATCAAAAAGCTGGTGAAACCTTCCTAAGCTTCTTCACTTGAATAACGTCTCGAGTCTTTGAACTTTGCCATTATGTTAGACAGCGTTTGAATTATCAAATGATCTAGTTCTCTAATTGTATTTTCTTCTGCAGTTTGATACTGGGGAAAGGCTCTGGAATCAGAGAGCCTTCCTCTGACCATGAACATTGTGACTTTCAGCAGCTCCCTTTGGCCTCAGTCTCTTCACCTGTAAAATGAAGGGCTTGGATGACCTCTGGTCATGCAGTATTAAATTGTAGAGGCATCTGTTGTCTCCTGTGGTCACTTACAAGGACCACGAAAGTGTAGACTCCCACAAGTTACAACTATCCCATCTTAATGCAATCGATGTGATTGTCCCATGTTATCAAAGAAAGGAGTAAAGAGAGCTGTTCTCTTCAATACTCTGTTTTTAGACCTAGCTTAAAAGGCTTATCTTCCAATATATTGCCACAATGTCCAGCCAAAGTGTTGTCTGTGATCCTGGGGAGAGTCAAATTTAGATAGTTTAGAGACTCCCTGACTGCATCATAATAGGTGATATGTCATCATTTTGAGCATCGTTGCTATGAGAACATCTTCCAGGGATGCAGCTTGCAGTCCTTCTGGATCTTAGCAGTTTTATAGCCTCAGAGAGCTATAAGACAACCTCAAGGTCATCTAGACCAGCCTCTTCATTTTATAGATGAGGAACTTGAGACCATGAAAGTGAAGGGAATTGCTCATGGTCCCACAGGTGAGCATCACTGGAATTTGCCCCAAGATCCCTTAAGTCCAACTCCAGCATCCTTTCCATTGTGCCATGGTAGCTTTGTCTTCTGATGAGTCTCCCCAAACCTAATCAGGCTGTTCTGTGAATGACACATTTTAGGGTACATTTCTGAATACTTTCCTTTCCAGCTTGGGTAGGACTAGCCAGAACATTAGCTCTTCTAGTATAGTCTTTGAGAGACCAGCTTCACCTCTACGCTCCAATAATGCATTGAAGGAAGAAGCCAATGAAGGAACAATCTCTGACACTACTAAGTGACAGTCATATATTAAAGCACCTACTATGTGCTAGCATTGTTCAAAGATAAGGTAGAAACAGCCTTTGTCCTCAGAGAGCTTACATTCTATTGGGAAGGACACATCCTTCCCTTAAGGCAATAACCTAAATGCTGTAAAGCTACAGCCAGAAAAAAAGGGCATAATTGAAGCTTAAATATAGGACCTGGGAATGGACTGGTGATTTCATTGGTGTACATAGAACTCACAGTTCCATCAATGAAGGAAGCATGGCACAATCTTTGCTAAGTACAGGCTCAGAAAGTTCCCAAAAGGTTTTCTGACATTATTCAGGATCACACAGCCCAAGCGTATCAGAGTTTTGATTTAAATTCTGGTCTTTATGGCTTCAAGGCTAGCTCTCTATCCAACTGCACCATGTCATCTCTCTTAACTACAATCCCCAAAGACATAAATCACCAAGGCTGCCAGATTTTTGGTAAAATGACTCTCCAAAACACAAGCATAGGTAAGCTGCTTAATATATTGCAAACATGTATGGCTCAATAAAGTGTGAATGTTTGTCAGCCTTGAAAGCAAAACCATATGGACCAGTTTTTCTGACCTAAAGACCATTGGAATGATCAGGGTTGTATTTGACATCTAATATAGAAACAGCAACTTTAATTGAGGAAGTGTTCCTCTGGCTCATTTCTGCTTGGTTGTGATTTCTTTTCCTTGTTTTGGCTTAGAGTAATCATTTTGGAGATCACCAACAGTATTATTGCATTGAATGGTTCTACCCAGCAGGGAAGATGATAGATTCTTCAATACCTCAAGTTGTTTTCATTAAAAATAACACCAGTATAGAATGAGGAAAATATAAATTGTATATTCAACCTATTATTCAGCCTCTAAATAGAATGTCTTTTTAAAACTTGGCATCCCAATACCAGTAAATCTTGAAATCTTGACTCCCTTTTTTCACTCACTGCTTAAACTACAGGGTGATGAATTAGCCATGGCAACCTACAAGACAAGTATAGTGCATGGGAAAAGATACTGAATTTGAAGGGAGGAGATCTTGGTCAATCAGTTCATAAACAGTGGATAGACTGCTAGAGTCTTGGAGTCAGGGACACAAAAATTCAAATAATGGCCTAAGATTCTTACTAGCTGTGTGATCCCAGGAAAGTCATTAACTTTCCTTTCCCTCAGTTTCCTCAACTGTAAAATGAAAATAATAATAGCACCTACCTTGAAGGGTTGTTGTGAGGATTAAATGAGATAATATTTATAGTTGGCACTGCCTCAAACATAGTAAAGCATTATATAAATGTTATTCCTTTTCACACATATTCTCTTTCTCTCTACCTACCCCTTCCTTCTACATGCCAGGTACTGTGCTAAAGAGCTGGGTATACAAAGAAAGGCAAAAGACAAAGCTAGCCCTCAAGGAGCTCATAATCTAATGAGAGAAAATAACAGACAGAAGGAAAAAGAAAAGGCAGAGAAAAGAGTGTAAGAAGGGACCCAGTAGAGGGGAGAGGCATGATGGAAGTCAAGGAATTTAGTCAGATGAGAAATAAAAAAATGGCTGACTTAGGTCCTCTCCCTAAGGGAGGCTCTGGAAGGTCAGGTCTTCACTCCATTGGAAAGGACCTTAACAGCAGATGGTACTGAGTTCCAGAGCTGATGTGATCTAATTAATTCCTGGGGGTATAATGAAGGATGGCTAGGAGTTCACCCAAATGGGAAATAAAGCATACCTGTTCTAAGTCCCAGGAGAACTCTCTGATGTGAGGCCACATGGATTACCCAACTCCCATGACTGAGGGCTTGATAAGAAATCTAGATTTTATCATCACCTTAAGGAAAACATCAACAACATGGAAATAGGCTTTGATCAAGGACGCATGTAAAACCCAGTGGAATTGCGCATTGGCTAAAGGAAGAGCTGGGTTGGAGGGGAGAGAAAGAATATGATTCTTGTAACCAAGGAAAATGTTCCAAATTGACTAATTAAAATAAAAATTTCAAAAAAGAAAAAAAAATCTAGTATTTACCCTGGTGAGAAGTAAAGGATCAATTTTTATCCCTGCCTATGTGGCAAGGATGGGCAAGGCCACTAACCTTTCTGCTTAATCCAAATAATAGTCTGGTTTTTTGATAGCTTAGAGATCTTTAGAAGATTTAGATCCTGATTAGTGTGAATAATGAGTCCCATGAAGTGGCCACATACTATCAAATTTGTACCACATATTTTTGCTAGGCTGGAACCAGTTACCCATATCGTACATAATTATAACTTCAAATAGTGCAAACTCAAATACATGCAACTGCTTTATGGAATTCATTATTTGCACCAATCAGGGACTAGCTGTAATATCAAATAGAACAATTACTTTTAATGAAAAATAAGGCATCTGGAAAAGATGATTCATCAAAGGCAGTGTCTTCTTCCCTCCCTTGCTCAAAAAGACTTCTTTAAAAGAAAACCCAAATAACTAACTGAATAGTTTGCTACTTTAAAGAGAAGAGAAATTCAGCAATGTGTTATGCCCTTGTTAATGTTCTGGGAGACAAAATTAAATAGGTCCTAAAGCAGGTTATGACAGTGAAATCCTAGGAGGGTTCACATGTACAAAAACCTATTTTCACAAAAATTAGTTTTTCGGCTTATTTGCAAAGTCCTGATTTTTCACTTGAAAGAAATCTGATGGGGCACTAATAATGGACCATAATATATGCCTTCAAAGCCTCTTGATGATAAAAAATTGGTGGATTTAGAACTGTGTATTTCAGATATAGCACTAGCAACATTCCTTTAATGGACTAAATCCATGGTAGTATCTACAAATGATTTGTCTTTTTCTCAAACCAAGTGTTAGTCTTTCCCCAGGAATTATTCTCCCCTGATGTGGTAAGAATAGGAGAGCAGACACCTCAGAAGTCCTTGTGATATTTTTCTCAGGACCCAGGAAAAGCAAATTAGGAAATGAATGCACTCCAAATCCTCGGGAACAGAGAGCCCTTGTTGTCATAGTTTCTTTGCTATGCATTTATCTTCAGAAGTGAGACAGAGCCCAGTACCAGGGGTGGCAGCCCGCCAGCACAGAGCTACAGTGGAATTGGCATATAATATTTTGGCTATCTCATAATGCTGATTTGGGGATTTCATAGCACACAATTAAATCTGAGCCAAAAGTAAGGTCCAGTCTTGCTCCAAATTCAGAAATGCTTCAAGTCCTACTTGGTCCTGATGTCTATACTACAAGGAATTGAGAGTGTCTTCAGCACATACATGGCAGCCAGGAGTGTGGCTGAGGCATCTTTTCACTGACGCAGAACACAGTTTGTCCCCCCACCCCCAAGTCTTCAACCTTCAAGAGTTGCTCTGGCCAAAAACATTTATCCCCCTGTGGCGATAAGCTGGTGTTCCACTAACATGCTGTCTGTCACTTGGCCAGGGCTCAGAGCCTTTCAAGGTAGGAGTATTCAGGCAGCAGACATTCCCTAAGCCTCTACTGTGTGCCAGGTACTATAGGCTAGCCTTTAGAAGTCCAGAGAACAAAACAAAACAGTTTTTTCCCTTGATTTTATATTCTGTTGGGAGAAACAACATGGCTGCATATTAGTAAATATTTGAGGAGTTATTAACAGCTAAAATGGAAATAATAATATTCATTACCAGCATTTGAATTTTATAAATAGTTTCTCATTTGATTCTCCCAACAACTCTGGTAGGTAGGTGATATTATGATCCTCATTTTACAGTTGAGGAAACTGAGGCAGAGGTGGCATGATTTTCCCCCAGGATCACATAGCTGGTAAGTATCCAAGACTGGATTTGGAGAAGGCAGTCTGGAAGAAGATAAAAGGAAATGGGATGAAGGAAGGATACCATTAGAGAGGTTGGCATTAGGCATAAGGAGGGCAATTCCTTCCTCAGAGACAAGAGTAAAGAAAAATAGGATTTGACATCCATGATCATAACCTTTGAAAATCCAGGATCACTCCTACACCATGATGGAAAACTGGCTTAAGATGTCAGTGGAAATGAGTGCTTCTGTAAAAATTGACAATAGCCTGGAATAAGGAAGACCTGATTCAAATGTGGCTCAGATACATCCTAGCTGTATGACACTGGACAAGTGATTGAAACTCTGATTGGCTAACCCTTTTCGCTGCTCCGTCTTAGAATTATACTAAGATGGAAGGTAAGGGTTTATTTTTCAAAGTTTAAAAATAAATATTGCCAAAGAGAATGTAAGAACTTTAAATGTGATAAAGGTAGAGAGTTTTAATAATCTTTTTAAAGCCTAAAACATGATCAGCCCTAAGCACTGTTCTGCCTCTGACTCTAAGATGGAAGGTAAGGGGTTTTTACAAAGGGAGCCTTTATTATTGTGGATTCATTAATTGCCACTTGGAATACATTTTCCCATAAAGATGATGCTATGCTATGTGCTAGTTAGCTTCTCATGTCACATCCTCCTAATCTACTGTATTTAACCTGCAACATACCGTGAATAGAAGCCTTCTATAAATATCACCTTGGGAATTAATGTTTCTATGGGGAAAGCACTCAAGAGTTCCTATGTGGGAATAAGTTTCTGTTGTTGCAGTACCAACAGTGAAAGATTTCATCTTAATTTTGTCTTTTATATTCTGGGAAAATAGCATCTGTGTGGAGCCGTGGGGAAGGGGCTGAGGCTAGGGATGACCTCAGGAAAGGGGCAAGGATTGGAGTCCTGCTTGGTTTCTCCCTCTGCTACCGGAGGGAGACCACTAGACCTGAAGCAAGGAAGACCCACATTCAAATCCTGCCTCAAACACTTTCTAGTTGTGTGACCCCCTAGAGGAGTCATATATCACCTCTGCTTGCCTTAGTTTCCTCAACTGTAAAATGGGGATCATGATAACACTGACCTTGTTGTAGGGATGAAATGACATTTCTAAAGTGCTTTGCACATTGGAGGCTAAACTTAATTAATGTTTTGTTTCCTTTCTTCCTGTGTGGGGTTCAGAATTCTGAAATAATTTTCTCTTAGTTTCTAGTCTTGTTTTGTGTCTGAAACAGAAGCAGAGGCAAGATATTGCTGGAGGATCACAAGAGTACCCTCAAAGAAAGCAGAATAGAATTTTTCTTCCTCCCTTCCCTTAATGGACCCTGCTATAGATATGGTAAAAGCATCAGGGATTGGTGGGCACAGGAGCTTGTGGCAACCAAAAGAAGTTTTCCTTTCCCATAGTCATCCTTCCGTTCCCCCTAATACTAATTCTTGATATTTCTATACATATAACCTCATTTTGTTCCTTAAAAGCCACTCTCTGAGGTAGATAGGGCTAGCATTTTTTAAATCCACCCCCTTTTAGAGTTGAGGAAATTAAGGTTAAACATTGAGGTGTTATTTGCTTAATGTTAAATGAGGAACAGTCAGGATTGAAACTTAAATCCAGATCGTCTGATATTAAGGCTGGCATGTTCTCTACTCCAACATGGTGTTCCCCTCCACACCCAATACCCAACCTTCCAGACGCTTGACTAAGTGCCAGCCCTGGGGAAGCTGAGAAGTGGGTTCTAGTGTTACTTTGGAGGACTGTACAAGGAAGTTTCCTGTGGCTTGGTTTTGACTGGATCACCCATGTAGAAGGCAACAGTTATTGAGTCCATTCTATCCATTTAGAATGATCATTTAGACATCATTAAATTTGTTTTGTCCTTAATAAGAACATCTGTAAAGCTCCCACCACCTCTCCATTAGGCTCCCTTCTAGAGTAGGACTTTTTAACTTGGAGTTCATGAACTTGATTTCAAAATAAATGTTTAAAAATGATCTAAATAGCTTGATAACTGTATTTCCTTATAATTGGTTTCTTTACTACTACTACTACTACTAAGAATAATGATACTGATGAATAATAAAGGTTTATTAAAATATATTTTTATTGGATCCTCACAATCACCCTAAGAAGAAGGTAAGAATTAATGTTATCATCCTTTTTCAGACAAGGAAAGGGTAGCTAGCTGGCATAGTGTCAACTTTTATACCTTAAAAACCAGCCAATACCACAGATCAGGAATAGAGTTTTTGTTGATTGCTTAAACTTCAAGTGATAGGAGAAGATGTTAATACAGATAAAACTTAGAAGTGTGTCATGTGTCCATTTTTATTTTTGGAGAGCTGATTGTTAAATATACTGGTGACTGATGTAGCTAAAAGGGACTGGAGAGTGGGCAAAGTAGACACTCATAATCCAGAGTCTTGAATTCACTTACTCTCTTGGAGAAAGTTGATTCTTTTCATATTTCTTTTGGGAAGGAAGGAGACATGAAGTTACTCCAAGGCAGAAATACTCAACCTGGGATCCACAGACCCCATTGATAGATTTTAGATTGGAGTGTCCACAAACTCAGAGAGCAAAAAAGCTTTTATTTTCATCACCTTGTAACTGAAATTTAGCATTTCCTTTAATTGTTCAAAAAAGAGCATTCTGACATAAAATAGACCAAGAGTTTTTCATGGAAGACCAATTTATCAGTGTAGAAGTTCAGACTAACCCTGTGCTTTTAAGACCTGGCTTCAAATTACTCGCAGCCAAAAGTAAAGAATTTGACCTTCTTTCTTTAGATTGTATTAACTTTTGGAGGGACCTTCTGCATGTAGACCAAATGATATTTGTTTCCATCATGAACCACATGCAAGCTTCTTTGTTACCAGTTCATCCCTTCCAGAAAGATTCTGGAAGTTGCAGACAACTGAGGGTTCTTAGATAGTGGTGGTCCAAGGTTACACAGAATTCTCAAGTGGCTAGGAGCCAAGGGAAGGCAGGGAACATTGTCTGCACCAGTTTTGAGCAGCTCACAGATGACAAGGACATTTGAAGCACAGCCTCAATTTTATTAAATACATTTTATGTACTAATCTAGGTCAGATATGAGATTAGAGCATGATGTATCAGGCACGATGGATCCACCCAATAAGTCCAAAAACTTATAGGAAGTATGTTAATTCTTTCCCCCTGTTTTCAACTTTAGCAAACAGTAAATCCATCTGTATGGAGGTGGAGACCCTCTCTCCCCATGCCAGAAAATTCAAAACTCTTCATGGCTTGAAACATAGGAACCTATTAAGCAATGCTACCCTAACACTAAACCAAGTAGATTTTGTTTTGTTTTGTTTTGTTTTTTGGTAATCTCCCAGCAAATTTTCAGTAATTGTCTTAGCCCTTTTAGAGTTATGAAAATAAGTTGAGAAATTAACCAAGAAATTGAATAAAGCTGTTAAAGCATTTTTAGCACATAGAATCCTCTAAGGAAAAAGGAAGGAAAGAATAATTATATGTCCCACAACTGAATGGAAAAAGCAAGTGTTATTTATTTGCCTTAACAATATTTGAACTCATTTCAAGTGATGTTCTCCCCTAGTGCTTTGGCACAAATTGTTCGGTCAGTTCCTACCCAAGTGGGATGGCTTTGAATATATACCAAGCAAAGGGATCTGCCTGCATGGCTGCCCCCCAAGACCAGAGCCCAGCCAGAAGGTGGTAAATTCCTGGATTATGACCACAAAGAATATCTCTTAGGTAAAATGGGTTTGTGATCTGTGTCTACAGCAAGAATAGGTCATTTTTCCTATTTTTTCTAAAATTTCCTAAATTCCTAAAAATAGGAAATTTTATGTATTGTGGATTTTTTAAAAAAGAACTTATAAAGGTTAAAATTTGACCCAAAGATCTAACTAAAAATGTACTCTCTGGAGTGCATCAAGGATCCAATTTTCACATAATTGGACTATGCATCATGAGTCCAATATGGTAAAGTTCAACAAATCTAACAGTAAATTCACTGACCCAATTTGGTATTACTCCTTTATGTGCCAGCCTAAAAATGAAGGCATTATGCATATATATTTATGCGTGTGTATGTGTTTAAAAAAATCCATCTGATGTCTGTCTAGCATGTGACATCTTGAAATTGTTTCCTTGAGTTAAAAAATCCAACTGTGTGTTCAGCCATCTGAAATCCTTTAGCCCATTTAACGTGCTAGTATTATAACATACTGACTCGTGAAAACTTCTGGAATCCATTTTGAAGAAACATATGTGAGTAATCAAATTGGGGTAGTTTATTGATCTGACATTACTAACCAACAGAGGAAGTCCATTAAATACATCATTCTCTCTTCCTCTGGCACTTGATATGTAATTATTTATGTGAAAACTTTTTTTCTTTTTTTCCCTTTCTTTCTCTCTCCTTTTTTTAAATTCATCCAGTACCCGTGAGAGCCTGGCTTCCAACACTTCCAGCATTGTTGAAAGTAACCGTCGTCAAAACCCAACCCTGAGCCCCGCGCACATAGGCGCAGCGCCGGCATTCAGCTTCCGCACAAGTACAGACCCCTCAGCAAATGAAGCCGAGAAGTTGCCGAAACCCAATTGCTTGCAAGCTTCTGTTACTAGTGTGTGATAGTCATCCTGCCTCCTCCAATCTTTTGTCTCATCCTGTATGGCGAAGTTTACGACGTTGGGACCGATGTTTACATCTTTGGGAAGACAAGCATCTCCACCACAGTTTTGGTGTTTACTTAAACTGTGCTGCTAAAGTAGGCTAGGACAAAAAAAACAAAAAACTAAAAAAAAAAACCACAAAAAACAAAAAAAAATCTTAATTTCCAAGTATTGTTTTTCACGTTTATGGCTCTGTAGCAACAGACTAGCCCAGTAGGGGTAATGTGTATACTTTTGCTTAACTGATCATAACTGAGCACATAGGTGAGAGTCTAGCCACTGTAGGTGTTAGCTGCATTTTTTGGTGTCATGTGGTTGCTAATTCCATTGACCAATGCCACAGATGTGTGATGAAGCTCTTAGTCCTTGGTTGAACAGTGCCACAGAACGGATCCTTGACACTTATTTCCCCCCAAGCTTAGCCACCACAGAAAGCATAAAATAAAAGGCACGGGTCACCATGAGGAAAATAGCGCCAAACACTGCTAGAAAGGACCTCAGCCCTTCTCTGTCTGTGAATTACTTATACACCCATCATTTTCACTGTGAGTTCTCATGACACTCTTTTTGCAGGAGCCCTTGAAAGTGAGTTAGAAGGGATTGTGTTCGAATTACTGGGTGGTATTTTGTTATGAGGATTTTTTTGTGTGTGCGTGTGTTTGGTTTGGGGTATTTTTTTTGGAGGGGTATGACTATATCAGATCCTTATCTGACTCTAAACCTTCCATAACTACAAAGAGAATTATCTATAGGTCTTTGAATTTGAAGTGGACAAAGAAAGGGGGAATTTACCGACTTGGCTTAGCAACAGCACTGAGTGATGGAAGAGGTAATTTTTTTTTTCTAAGTATTAAATCATGTATCTTAGGGAGGTCATTTTATTCTTGTGATACTTATGATGTTCCTAGTTTAATAGAGGAAATAACTAATTTGTTTAAATGAAAAGCAATTTCTTTGTGATACAAATGAAGAGTATGGCCTGAGGAGTTTATTTCTTTCTAATGGAAGGATATAATTCTATTTTATGTAGTTTTAAATAGAATGCCTAAATTAGGCTGTGGAAAATAATCTTTAGTGGTTATATAGAAGAGCAGATTTAGGGAGAGTTGAACTTCAGGCCTTGGATTCCTGGAAAGATGATTGTGGACAAATAAAAATATGATCTGAGTGGAGATATATTTGTGCCCATGGGATTTCTAGCACGAAGCCCTCATTCTACAGGTGTGGCATATACATAATTTGTACTCCCCTAAAATTTTCCAGAGTAATTATGCATATATGAACTATGCCAGAGTAATGTTTACAGATACATTGGTACCAACTTTCAGGAGTCACTCTTAGGTAGTCTTATAGATGTTTTTAGCCCATATTGTTCCCACAAATGGTTTGTTAATGTTTTGTTTTGGTTTCTAGTTTAAGGCATTAAAGATGCCTTTCCACAGTTTAGGGATTATTTATGCAAAAAGATACCAAATTTTCTGACTCAAAATAAGTTGGTCATTGAAAGTTCCAAGATTTTTATTAGAACAGCAAATGAAAATGGGTGAAAATGATAAATAATTTTTAAAAAATGATGTGAGATGCAAGGCAGTGATATCTAACAGTACAGAGTTTCTCTTTGTGATGGATTTGTTTTGTTTTTGGTCAGCCAGTTATTATAAATGAATTAATGCATTCAACTGTAAATGTGAATTGCAGTTGGAGTTCAGATTTTGTTAGGTATAACATTTGTAAAATACTTCCGTCTTAATATCATAATTTGAATCACCAGAAATCACAGGTATCTGTGTTGTCGCATTTTTTACAGTTGTATACAATTGGTAGATTCCTAGAGCCCCCCCCAGTTTGCTTTAGAACCTGAAGCACTGGGGGACTTTGATTCCTTTGCAAATATTTGGGAGACACATGGGTCAGATTCCTTATTTTTGGTATTAAGAATTCCTTTTTATGTTGCAATTAGACATTCCATTGCATTTCTGAGTAGACTCCTAAACCAATGGGCCTTCACCCTCATGCCTTATTTCCTCTATGGCATGCCATGTCTGCTCAGAAATGCATCGTTTCCCTCATTGTTTAAATATGTGAGAAGGAACGATAATATATCTAATAGACTCCAGAGTCTGTTTCTTTGGGGAGTTGGATACCATACAGTTACTAAATTTTCCACAAAAATTCATTAAAAAATCTGTTCATAAGTAATAGAAATGTTGGAATGCTATGTTAACTTCTGAAAATAGCCACTGTAAAAATCAGGTAGTATATTAACAGAAAATGGGAGAAATCATTTATTTAAAAAAAAACTTTTTTAAATCGAAAATTGTCAAGCATTAGACAAAAAGTGAATAGTGTAAGGAAATTTATACACTATCTAGCCAGATAAATGGTGTATATAATTTCAAAAATCTCTCATAGACCAGCAGTCATTAGTATTGAAATTATAGACTTTTAAAAAATGGAATGTAAACAGGAGTTTCAAATAGAAACATTCTCATCTGTAGTTAATTTTTACTCTTGGAAAAATGTATTTAAAATGGGATCTTAAGGCCATTCCGTCTTGAGGTTCTTGAAGACCAATCCCTTGGGCGCCTCTCCAAGAGTTTCTGTTACCATCATACTCCTTCCATGAGATTAGAGCTTTCTGTTATGGTTTCTTATCTGGTCTTCTCTTTTTGTATATTGACTGAAAGGTTTACAGAACTGAGTTAGGTGGAATCTTTCTACGTGTTCAACTTTAAAAGGTCAACACATCTGTCAGTATTTTGCACATTTACTATGTATTATTATAATACAACATGTTACTTTATGGTAATTTTTATTTTCACATATAACTACCTCCATGAATTCAATGAAATGGCAGCAGTGTGTTTGAGGGTATTAGAAAAGAGCAAGGTTCAAACTTTCTGACGCATCGGGTCACGATATTCTCTCTGTGTGTTGACACTTGTGTTTAAAGTCACCATTTCCTGTCCCTTCCCCCATTTCCATGATTCCTCTTTACTGTGGCGTTTAGCTTTTCAGATTCGATCTTTGTATTTCTCTTCAAGAAAGCTCATTTGGCGTTTTTGCTTTTTTTAGGGGTTTTTTGGTTGCTGTATAGTCTTCCTATCAAGAAAAAAAAAATTGAAAAATTCTTATCTTTTTCCCATCCCTGCTAGAATTTGTTTTTCTGGTAGGTAGTTGGTAAGTATGATTTAGCACCTGCTAAATATGATTAGAGTTTTAGGTTTTATAAGGCAAAGAATACACACCAGATATTTGAACCGCCAACTTTGAAGCACTTTGGGCCCCAATCTGCCTTCACTTGCATGCTAACATATCGAGTCAAATTTTCACTTTACTTGAGAGAGCTTTGCTATACATTCCATTCTCACTATCTGTCTCTGTCTGTTTCTCTCTCCCTGCCTCCTTCCCTCTCCCCCAATTCCACTCTCCCTCTCTGTCGTTCACTCTCTGTGCTAGACCTTGCATAACATGCCATTTTCTATATTGTGCACATCTCAGGGTACCTTAATGAGTAGATTAAGAAGGGGTGCCTCCCTATCAAGACATGAGAAAAAGGGCCAGAAGGAAAGTAGCTGGGGGCAAAGAACAAATCATCCCTCTCTACTGTAGTGCTTTGAAACTTTGAGATTTGGCTTTTTTGTCTTAAAAGTCCAGAAATCGAAAGCTAAGTTGTACATTAGCTTTTTTTCCAAATCCCTTTTTTTCTTAACCAGCATTTAAAAAAATGGAAGCTCCAAATGCCATCCCTTTTTTGTTGGGCACAGTAAATGGAAAAGAAAGAAAAAAAGGGAAGAAAATCTACCTGGGGGATAAACCACTCCTTACCACAAAGTGTACTTGAAAATAAAGTTTTTAACTTAAATTATAGAAATATTAATCATAATCATAACACTTTTCCTAATGTGTCTCATTATAGATTATCAAGGCAGCATTTGGAGCCTCCTCAAAATTGTGATTGATAAGAACTTTGCACACAGTTCACCTTGGATCTCAAAGTGCTTCCAAAGCATTCAGATTCACTATTGAGAATCAAACAGAAAATAGAGGGTGCTTTTTCATGTAACCCCCATTTTGGAAAAGAATGATCAGGTGATAAGGCTAGAGATCACCCTCAGTGAGAGGCAGCTATCTCTTTTCTATTGGGTTGATAGGCCATCATGAGAAAGCACTACATGCAATATCCTTTTTCCCCCCTATAAAGAGAATAATGTCAATTAATTATTGTTGAGTATCAATTAAAAAAAAAAGATACGCCATCCATTTTTACTTAGAAATTTCAGGGCTTTTTCTGAATATGAAAACATCCCCATAGCTTATAGAGTGTGAGGCAAAACGACAGACAAATTAAATGGTGCCCCTCCCCAAATGTCCCACTTGGACCGATCCTAGTTCTAGATGTACTCCCTCATCTATGATTTTTGTATAAAGCTTTTGCATCTCCTGTGGCTCAATGACATTTTTCAGGAACAAGGCTGCTCTTGGCAGTGGAAGGTGCTGAATACACATTTTAATTAAAAAAAAATCTTTATCAAGTACTTTTTATAGGGCTGATCGGCACAAAGGAGATTTAGTACAATCCATTTCAGCCTACTCTTTTGAAGGATCTGGATTACCAAAGGGAGCTGATCTTGTTATATATGTCCTCTAAAATGGGAGGGATAAAAATAGCCTTAACAGTGACATGCTCCTCAATTAAAACTGGCCAGTCTATAGAGCTGCCCAATGTGCTATCAACCTTGGGAGCGCCCAGAGCACAGCATTCCCTTTTTTGGCCACCTCCAGTACCATCTTGCCTGCTTACAGAAGACAGCCTCTACTACTACTACTTCTGTTTGCACGTGGCTCTTCTTTGTATGTTGGGTTTAGAGGAACCTAAAATACACTGAAAACCCCCCTGTATGGTGTTGGGAGACATTACCTGGCTTTGGTTCAGTAACATCTTGGGCTGAATAGAGATGACTATCGAATGCCTTTGCCGAGTGAACAAATAAATACTTCCAACTGGCTGGGACCTGACAGTTGACATTCCCCTTTCTTCCTAAGAAAGCTTTACAGTGTTAAGAATACATTCAGTATTCTTCTTTTTCTGGGAGATTTTTGTTTGTTTAGAGATACTTAAGTTTTACCCACTTGATTTTGGTGAAATCGGATTCCATGGTTAAATTCCACTTCTACAGTTGAATGAGGGACTGGAATCTCCCAGGCTGAGTTAGTTGAAGTTGTCTTTGCAGCAGCATCCTGACAGACAGGTGCCATAGCTTTTGCAAATAATCTTGGGTCTCTATAGTTTCTGTATACTTTGCTGTGGGTCATTTGGAAAGACTGGAATTCTAGAAGGCTGATCTGGGATTAAACAGTTGGATTAGAAATATGATTTGGATGTGAAAATTAAATTTTCTTCCTAGAGTTGTATATATACTGTTACAGGGCTTTAATATTTTGGCTTGAGATATGAACATCTATTACCATGCCAGCTGAAGGCAGGGGACATTTCCCGAGTGGTGACTGGAGGAGGTGAGGAAACCATGGAATTCCAAACTAATTCCACCCACACCCTGCCTCCCCATTCCAAGGGCTGACCTCAGTGCCCCTGTTCCTTTATTGCTCCCACCAAAAAGAGGTACCAAATCTGGGATCTTGGGAAGATCTCACATGACTTATATCCTTTGCAGTTAGATGAAAGAATCATTGAAGTTCACACTCGACAGACCCTTGCCTTCCTGTCACCCTTGTGTTCTGCCCCGTCCCCTTCCATCACCACCTAGACACTGCTACACCACCACATGTTGCCACACTGACATGTGGTATTGTGCCCACATGCTGGGGTAGGGGATAGAGCCACCCTAAGGACACCTCCATGTAAGTATGACAGAAAGTGGGTCCTTAGAGTAGTTGGCATAGCTATTACTTTATAGCTGAGACTTCAGTTTAAACACTAACTTTAAGGGATCATAATTCTGCAGGTATCTTTCCCTGAGTGACTGAATGTGACTGTTGCATTAGGTTAAATGAGTTAAGAAATGCAAGTGGGATTTACTGTATGTTAGAAGGGAGTTTTGCAGCCAAGACTGCCTTGAATAAATGTGTTTGCACTGAAAAAAATTTTTAAAAATTTACTTGGTCTCTGGTTGCTGTAAAGGTCATCCAAGATGGATGTTCTGTTTATATTGTATAGTATTTCATATGAAATAATTACAGCTCATGAAATGTCTTCCCTAATGTTACTGATTTATAACAGCACATTTGTAACATGGTTTTTATTGTGTCCGTGTATCATATTGTAAATGATGATTACTTGTCATGCTTAGTATAATAACTTAAAAGGAAAAAAAAAGACAGGGATTTTTGTAAGTCTATATTTGAAAGTCCCTCCACATGGTAATATTGTGTTCATGTTGTTTATGTAGTGTCGTGTGAAATATCCATTTTGGATTGTGTTACTTTTTAAGATATTAAATAACATTTGGTTATATGTCTAAGTGGATTTTTTTTTATTTGAGAGAAAATATTTTAGGTAATGCCAATCATTTGTCCCTAAACTGAGATGGTTTTGGACCACATTTACTCATCTCAGAATATTTAGGGTTAGACATTCCTTGTTCAAGCCTATAAGAGAGAGAGAGAGAGAGAGAGAGACAGACAGACAGACAGACAGACAGACAGACAGACAGACAGACAGAGAATACAAAATTCTTTCAGGTTGGGAGCTAAGAAGTGCCTAGAATTGAGTTCTGACTTGAGATATGTGGTGTATTCACACACAATGGTGCTTTTACTTGGAGTCAGGAAAATTTGAATTTGAATCCTACCCTGTACTTTTTCTAACTATGAAACCCTGAGTGCATCGCTTTCAACTTCTTTCCATCTCAGTTTCTTCATCTATAAAATGGGGATAATAGCACCTACTTCACAGGGTGGTTTTGAGGATCAAGTGAGAAAACATGTAACTCAAAAGTACTGTCTAAATGCTGCTTGTTAACTGAAATTCATACACAAGTACATACATGTATATGCTTATTCCAATAATCCCAGTGTCCCAAACATTTCAGTAGGTGTTGAAAATACAGATTATTTGGACAGTGTTAAAGGTTAACAGCAAAATATTTTTGGAAGAAGTTACACCTAATGAGTTACAATTTTAAAGAAAGAGAGAGAGATGGTATGAGAGGCATAATAGGTGCCAGGTACAGCTTAAATAAGCCCAATAAAAAAGAGGAGAGGGTGAAATATGGGACTGAGGGCTTCAAGAAAATATTTAAGTAGTGAAAAATAGGTTCAAGTTTTGAAGTCAAACAGTTCATGTGACTAGACAGACATGATAATAGGACAGTTTCCTTAAGAACTGTGAAAGAAATAACTGAAAGGGTGGGGTGAGGAATAGCAACCAAGATGGCAGTAGCACCAGTATTCTTTCTGAGCTATCCCAACTGTCAAAAGAACAAAAAAATAACCCCACCAAAACACCAAACTGAATTCTGAGTGAAAAAGTCTCAATGAAAGACAAAGATTTATAGACACTAAGATGAGGGCTAATAAAGAGCACTCCGTGGCAGAAGTGGCAGCACCAGGAGCAAACCAGCATCCAAGAATAATAAAGGGACTGAACATATGGAGAAAAAAAGATCCCTGAGGACCCCGTTCTAGCACTGGAAGCAGGATCTGGTGCCAATTGGCAGTCTGTCCCCATTACTCAGTTGGGGACTACCTGAAAGGCATGACCAAAAAAAAATTCTAGATACCATCTTTTAAGAAATTGTCAAAGGAAATGACCCAGATAACTTAGAACCAGAAGGCAAAGGAGAAATTGAAAGAAATACTGTCCACCTCCTTGAAGAGATCCCAAAATGAAAACTCCCAGGAATATTATAGTTAAAATTCAGAGAAAAGGTCAAGGAGAAAATATTGAAAGCAGCCAGAAAGAAATGATTCAAATACTATATAGCCACAGTGAGGAACAAACACGATTTAGCAGCAACCACTCAAAAGGACAAGAGGGCTTAGAATGATAGTTTAGATGGCAGAGAAGGTAGAAGTACAATGAAGAATAGCAAACCCTGAAAAACTGAGTATAATTATACCAAAGATGGAGATGGGGGTGGAATGGATCTTTAATCAAATAAAGAACTTACCAGATATTCCTAATGAAAAAACCAGAGCTGAACAGAAAATTTGACATTCAAACAAAAGAGAAAAGGTAAATATGAATGAGAAAACATAAAAAAATTACCAAGATTAAACTATTTACATTCTTATATAGGAAGATGATATTGCTAAATTCTATGAACATTATCACCATTAAAGCAATTAAAATGAATCTAGACAGAGGATGAGGGTGTGAATCCCTGTAGGAATGAACTCAGAAGAAAAATGGAAAGGTGAGAAAAGGGGATACTCTAGAAGGGGAAATGGAGAGAAGAATAGGGAAAATTATCTTGGAAGTGACAGACAATTTTTACAAAGGAGGGGAGAATAGGGTAGGGAAAGTAAAAAATGTTTAAATCTCATCTGAACTGGTTCAAGGAAGGAATTATATGCACATACACACATTGTTGGGTATAGAAATTTATCTTGCCTAATGGAGAAGTAAGAGGGGAGAGGGCTAAAGATAAGGAAGGGTAATAAGAGAGAAGGTTATTAGGAGAGGCAGATCAAAAGCACAACAGATTTTTGAGGAGACAGAGAAGGATAAATAGAAGAGAAAAGGATCAAAGTAAATATTTATTTAGTAATCCTAACTCTGAATTTGAATGAAATGAATTCATGAGATGGAATCTAGCAACATGTTTACAAGAGACACACTTAGAGCAGTAAGAGACACTCAGTTAAATTAAGAAATAAGAGACTAAAGAAAAATCTGTTTTAGCTGAACTAAGGAAAAAATTAGCTATCATGATCTGAAACAAAGGGAAAGCAAAAAATAGACCTGATCAAAAGATAATCAGAGAAACTCCATTTTCTTTAGAGGTACCAGATATAATTAATTAATATCAATATTAAACAAATATGTACCAAATGATATAGCATCCACATTCTTGAAGGAAAAGTTAAATTAATTAGAGGCAAAAACAAATAGTAAAACTGTTCGTTTAAAGAACAATTCTGATACTCAAACTATTTGAAGAAATCTGTTAACAAGGAATACTACAGTTCTTCTATGATGTAAATATAGTTGTGAAATAGTAGCATGGTAGGGGCAGCTGTGTGACTCTGGGCAAGTCACTTGACCCCCATTGCCTAGCCCTTACCACTTTTCTGCCTTGTAACCACTACAGAATATTGATTCCAAGACGGAAGGTAAGTGTTTAAAAAAAATTTTTTTTTAATGGTAGCATGGAGATTGCAATAATATGTCAAAAAGATAACATTATGACCATCCTGGATTTTCACCAGGAATATAGGATTGGTTCACTATTAGGAAAATCATTAGCATAAATTATCATACTAATAACAAAAACCTCATGATAATATCAATTGATGCAGAAAAATAAACATAAACTTATTAAAATTAGAGAAGAATAAATGGAGTTTTTCTTAAAATGATATGTAATATCTATCTAAAATGAAGAGCAAGCATTGTGTGTGATTGGAATAAATTAGAAGCCTTCCGATAAGATCAGGGATAAATCAAGGGTGTCCATTATTAGAGGCAAAAACAAAAATACTAACAATTATACCAATAGGAGCAGAAAAAGATTTTGAGAAAATATGACATTCCTAGGGAAAACACTAGAAAGCATAGTAGTAAATGAAGTTTTTCTTAAAATTATAAAACACTGTCTATTTAAAACAAAGAACAAACACTGTATTAGAATAGAAAGTCTTTCCAAAAAGATCAGGAAAGAAGTCAGGGTATCTTTTATCACTATTATTATTTAACATTGTACTAGAAATATTAGCTATAGCAATAAGAAATAAATAGGAATAAGTGTAGGCAATGAGAAAACAGAGCTGTCACTCATTGCAGATGATAAGATGGTATACTTAAAGAGCCCCAGAGAATAAAATTTAAAACTATTTGAAACAACTAACAACTTTGGCAAAGTTGCAAGATAAAAAGGTAAATTCACAAAAATTATCAGCATTTCTATATTTTGTTGACAAAACCCAGAAGGAAGCGATAGAAAAATTCCATTTAAAATAACTATAGTGTAAATACTTAGGAGTCTACCTGACAAGATACAGACAAGGATTATATGAATTTAGAAAAGATGAATGACAAAAGTTGGGGGAACATTTTGTGGGGAAATTGAGACACTAATGCACTGCTGGGGGAGTTGTAAACTAATTCATCCACTCCAGAGAGCAATGTGTAAATAGGTCCAAAGGGATAGAAAACTATACATATTCTTTGACTCAGCAATACTATTACTAGTTTTGTATCCCAAAGCAATGAAAAACAAAAATGAAAAGGACCTATATAAAGAAAAATATTTACAGCAGCTCTTTTTTTTTTTAAACCCTTACCTTCTGTCTTGGAGTCAATACTGTGTATTGGCTCCAAGGCAGAAGAGTGGTAAGGGCTAGGCAATGGGGGTCAAGTGACTTGCCCAGGGTCACAAAGCTGGGAAGTGTTTGAGGTCAGATTTGAACCTAGGACCTACCATCTCTAGGGCTGGCTCTCAATCCACGGAGCTACCCAGCTGCCCCCTCAGCAGCTCTTTTTATGTTGGTAAAGAATTGAAAAGTGAGGGCATTCCCACCATCTGGGGCCTGGCTGAGTAAGTTGTGATATATGAGTATAATGGATGATTTCAGAAAACCCTGGAAAGACTAACATGAATTGATGCAGAGTGGAGTGAGCAGAACTAAAAGAACACTGAACAGCAACAGCAATATTGAATTATAAACAACTGTGCATGACAGCAATTCTCAACAAGACAATGAATCAAGACAATTCCAAAGGAGTCATAATAAAAAAAAATGCCATCCGCCTCCAAAGAAAGAATTGATATAATCTGAATCCATACTAACACATACTTTATTTCACTTCATTTAAAATTTTTCCCCAAAAGGACTAATATACAAAATTGTTTTACATGATTACATAGGTAAGATCTATATCAGATTAGTAACTGTCTCAGCGAAAGGGGAGGGAAGGAAGGGAGAAAATGTGGGACTCAAAATTAAAAACAAAAACAAAAATAAAATGAAGGTTAAAAAAAAAAGTATTTTGCTCCTGATCACCAGCTCTCCCAATCTGCTCTCACTTCTATCAGCTGCCTTCTCTCAGCCCCCTCCATTTCCCTCCTCCTCCCTTACCAGGTAATATAGATTTCTATACCCAACTGAATGTGTATATTATACCCCTTTTCAGCCAAACTTGATAAGAATAAGGATTAAGCATTGCTTGCCCACCCCTTATCTTCCCCACTACTATAAGTCCTACTGTACCTCTCTTATGGGAAATAACTCCCTCCATTTTACCTCTTACTTCCCTGTGTTCCTTGTGCATCCCTCTTTCTCAATCCTTGATTTTATCTTAATTTTTGGATATCATTCCATTGTAGTCAACTCATATCTTTTAGATATGATAAAGATAGGATAAAAAATAATGACAAAGTTCTTAGGAGTAGAGGCAGGAAGAGAATTTGGACATAAAAATAAAAGTTTTAGAAGATAATATTTGATCCTCGACCAATGGCAAACAGTGGAGTGCAGTGAATCATCTTTTTTTCTTCTTTAAATTGTTTATTTTTGATCATTAAATAATTAGCTATTTGTAGTCCTTGTGAGGTGAAAGGTTTTTGTCCCTGATAGAAATACTTTGGGTGATAGGTAAATAAACATTTCCAAACCCCATTCCTGTTAGCTAATTTCTACTAGGCAGTAGGGTGTGGTTAGAGTGATAAACCAGGAAAACTTGAGTTGTCTTCAATCACTGCTCCAACACATCCATATTGGCCAACTGTCCCTGGACAAATGCCCTAACCTTTCAATGTTCCTAGGCAAATCTCAGACTATAAGCTGCAGAGACAAGTGTGACTGGTCTGCATTGTGGTAGAGAGAAACTCTCACCTAGGAGTTCCCCATTCCAATAAAGTCACAGGTTCAGTCTCTATCTGTATCCTCCTTCATTTAGAAAATGAGTTGCTTCTCTATTTGTTTTCCTGACCTTTTCCTTTAAGGTATGCTGGTTTTCCCTTACTACCTCTAATCCTTTGAATTAATTTTTACTTTCTCCTTCTGTCCTCTCTAAAATAGGTCTTGTCTTGACCTGTTTCATCTGTTAGCACTTACCTTTAGAACTAATGTCAGCCATGTTGATAACTGCCATAGCTCCTGAGCATTGTAAATTTAAGGTTAACACTGTTTATAATGCTTGAATCCAGAGAATACTTCAATTCTGTAAATTATCTTTGTTAGTTATAAATTAATCTCCATTACCAACAAGACAAGAACAAAAAAATAAGCCATCAACTTCATCCAAACAAGTTGAAAACCCCATTCACCTTCTCTTTTACAATGATATGAAACATGACACTAAGTTAGACTTGTGATCCATCTAATAGAAAATGTATATCTGTCAATAATACCAAAAGCCATTTAGTGCCCCCATCATGAGGATAAATCATAGCCTCCCATATAAGATCAGGAGTGAAACAAAGATGCTCATTATCACCAATATTATTTAACATTATATTAAAAATACTAGCAATAACAATAAGAAAGGAAAAAGAAATTAAAGGAATCAAAATGAGCAGAGTCAAACTACCAAGAAACTTTTTTATTGAATTGGAAAAAAAATTATAACAAAATTCTTCTGAAAGAACAAAAGATCAAGAATATCAAGGAAAATAATGAAAAAAATGTGAAGGATAGGAGCATAGCAGTACCACATCTTAAACTGTACTATAAAGCAATGGTCATCAAAACAATATGGTACTGGCTAAGAGACAGAAGGGAGGATCAATGGAATATACTTGGGGGGTAAATGACCTTGACAAGATAATGTTCAATAAACCCAAAGATCCCAGCTTTTGGGGCAAAAATCAACTATTTGATTAAAAACTGCTGAGAAAATTGGAAAACAGTATGGGATAGATTAGGTTTAGATCAACATCTCATACCCTATATGAAGATAAATTCAGAATGGATAAATGACTTAAATATAAAGAAGGAAACTATAAGTAAATTAGGTGAACATAGTATAGTATACCTGTCGGATATATGGGAAAGGAAATAATTTAAGACCAAGCAAGAGACAGATAATATTACAAAGATGAATAATTTTGATTATGCTAAATTAAAAAAAATTTGTACAAACAAAACCAATGCAACAAAATTAGAAGGGAAGCAACAAATTAGGAAAAAAATCTTTATAACAAGAATGGGCAAAGAGGTTAATAAAACTCTCTTTTTGCAGACAGTATGCTACATATATATGCAAAAACCTAGAGAATCAACTAGAAATTAATTAAAAATATAAATATTTTAGCAAAAATAGCAATATACAAAATAAACCCATATAAATCATCAGCATTTCTATGTATCACTAACAAAGTCCTATAAGGAGAGATTAACCTAGTAAGAGATAACCTATTTAAAATAAGCATAGAATAAGATACCCAGGAGTATATCTTTCAAAACAAACCCAGGAACTATGTTAACATAATTATAAAAAACTTTTTATACAAAAAATGTCAGATTTAAATAATTGGAGAAATAGTCATTATTCATGGGCAGGCAGAAACAATATAATTAAAATAACAATTCTACTTAAACTATTTATTCAATGCCATCCCAATTCAATTCACAAATTTTTAAATAGAAAAAAATAATAAAATTCATTTTGAAGAATAAAAGATAAAGAATATCAAAGAAATTAATGAAAAAATATAAAAAAAGGAAGTCTAGCAGTACCAGATTTTAAGTATAAATCAAAATGATCTGTGCCTGGCTAACAAAAAGGTAGATCAGTGGAACCAAATAGACATAAAACAAACAGCAGTGAAAAAAATTATAGTAACCTTGTATTTGACAAAAGTAAAAATTCCAACTTTTATGATAAGAATTCACTATTAGTCAAAAATTGTTGGAAAATTTGGAAAACGATTTCTCAGAAACAAAATATGGATCAGTGTCTTACATCATTTATTAAGATAAGATCTAAATGGATATATGACACAGGCAAAAAGTGAGACATCACAAGCAAATAAGAAGAAAAAAGAACATAATTACCTATCAGATTTATGACAGGAGAAGAATTTATGAATAAGTAAGAAATAACATTGTGAGATAAAAATGGATAATTTTTAATATATTAAGTTTAAAAGGTTTTATATAAATAAAACCAATGTAGCCAGGATTAAAAGTAAAGCAGGCAATTGAGGGAGGGGTGCATTTTATAGACAGTTTCTTGGATAGATGATACATGTCTAAAATATAGTGAGGATTTTGTCAAATGTATAAGAATGACTAAAAAATATGAATGGATAGTTTTTAGATGAAGAAATCAAAGCCTTTATATACCTATGTGAAAAAAATCCTCTAGATCATTGTTGATTAGAGAAATGTTCATCAAAATAGATCTTAGATTTCTAACTCACACCTATCACACAGATTGGATAAAATGATAGAAGAGCAAAATGGCAAATGTTGGAGGGGATGTGGAAACATGGGGACACTAATATACTGTTGGTGGAACTGTGAATTGATCCATCCATTTTGGAGAACAATCTGGAGTTATGACCCCAAAGTTATAAAACTGTGTATACCTTTTGACCCAATAATATTACTGTTAGGTTTATTTTCTAAGGCAATCAAGGAAAAGGGAAAAGAATCTATTTGTTCTAAAATATTTATAGCAGTTCCCTTTGTTATTGGCAAAGAATAGGAAATTAGGGGGGATGTCTATCAATTGGGGAAAAACTAAATAAATTGTGGCATATGCTTGTGATAGAGACTACTGCACCATAAAAAATGAAGAGCAGGTTAATTTTAGAAAAAACATGGAATGACCTACATGAAATTATGATGAGTGAAATGAGCAGAATCAAGAGAATATTATATACAACAGAAATATTGTTTGAAGAATTACTTTCATATGTCCACCTTCTGATAAAGAACAGAAACAAGCAAGACATAATTTTGATATTAAATTTGACTAAATGATGCTTTCCTAGTAAGGGAAAGAGAAGGAGTGGGGAGACAGTTGGAAATTTTAATGTAGCAAATACATAAAACAAAAATACATTTTACAAAGAAGAAATTTCCACTAGTTTAAGTAAGTTCCTACATCTGCATTTGTATCAGCATCCATATAATGGCTACCACTAAAGTTTGAAAACCCTAATTTGTCATTGGAATGAGCCTGAGGTTACCAGTTTTAATAGTATACATTGACAAGCTAGGAGAGGATTGATGGCATAAAGGATAGAGAGATCATTTCAGCCATTCAGTTAGACAATAAACATTAAGCACCTACTATATGCTAGCCTCAGATGCATACTAGTTGTGTGTACTTGGGCAAGTTACTTAAACCTGTTTGCATCAGTTTATTCACCTATAAAAAGAGCCAGAGAAGAAAATAGCAAACCCTCCCAGTATTTTTGCCAAAAGAAACCCCCCAGGCTTCTGGGTAAAGATGGCCCCAGAGTAGAAGCAAGGCTCTTCCTCTCCTCTCCACCAAACATTATAAAGTGCCTCAAAAGAACAAAACCAAAATCAGATGAGCAAAGGGACTCCACTGTAGGGCACAACATTGAAGGTAGGTAGAGTTTGGGCATTTCCATGCTAAAAGGAGCTAAAATTGCTTCCACCAAAGTGCGAGCTCATCATCCCTCCCCCATTCCACCTACAGTGCCAGAGTCAGAACAAGCAAAGGGCAACCTCTAGGTTCTTGGGGGGGGGGGGTGAGGACACCACAGACTTACCCCTAAGAGCTGTGAAACTTGGGACCCCAGGAGCCTGAGGAAGGTGGAGCTTGGACTCAGAGACAGGCAATAGCTGCACACAGCAGACGCCACCACAGAGACTCAAAAAATAGCCTCAGGACAAAAACCTCTCTGGAGTTCAGTACAAAGATCACCCACCTTCCTCACTCAGACTTTTGACTGGGAAGGAACAAAGCAATGGCCACCAACACCCTAGAACTACAATATAAAACTACAAAAATAAACCAACAAACAAACAAAAAAAAACAAGAAAAAGCCTTGACCCTAGATAATTTTATGCAGAAAAATTCCATACTACAGAGAAGGCAGCAGCATGACAAACAAGTGAATATATTCAAATCTTCCAAAAAAAATTGAAATTGAACACAAGCTCTTGAGGAGCTCATATTTGCGATTATGAACCAAATTAGAAAGATAGAAGGAACATGACAAAAAAAAAAAGTGGGAAATAGTCCAAAAAGAAAATAAAAGTTTAAAAGACAGAAATTCCCACTTGGAAAAAAGAAGCCCAGAAATCAAATGAAATTACAAGCAAATTGGAGACCAGAATTAAACAGCTGGAAGCCATGAAAAGCAGGATAGACAAAACTGTAAAGAAAAAAAATAATAGCTGAAAACCAGTCTTTAAAGACCAGAATTGAGCAAGTAGAAGCTAATGATCTCATAAGAGAGCAAGAATTAATAAAGCAAAGTCAAAAGAATGAAAAAATAGAAGGAAACATGAAATATCTCACTGAGAAAATGATTGACTTGGAAAATCATTCTAGAAGACATAAATTGAGAATTATAGGTCTACCTGAAAACCTAGAAACAAACAGAAACTTTGACATCATGCTACAAGAAATTATCCAAGAAAACTGAGCTGATGTTCTTCAACAAGAGGGCAAGACAGATATTGAAAGATTCTGTAGATCACCCTCTACAATTAAACTCTCAAAAGATAATGCCCAGAAATGTAATTGCCAAATTCAAGAGCTTCCAAGCTGAGGAAAAAATATTACAAAAAGCCAGAAAGAGACAATTCAGATGTCAAGGAGCCCCAATCAGGATTACACAGGATCTAGCAGCCTCCACACTAAAGGACCCCAAGTCTTGGAATACATATTCAGAAAGGCAAGAGAATTAGGTCTACAACCAAGGATCACCTACCCATCAAAATTGACTATATACTTCCAGAGGTAAGTATGGGGATTCAACAAAATAAAAGATTTCCAAGTATTTGTAAAGAAAAGACCAGAATTAAATAGAAAATATGATGTTGAAATACAAAAACCAAGAGAAACATGAAAAAGTAAATAAGAAGGGGGGAATTTTTTTCTTTTTTTAAGGGCTTCAATAAGGTCAAATTGTTTGTATTCCTATATGGAAAAATGTTATTTGTAACTGTCAAAAATTGTATTCACTATTATAGTGGTAAGAAGAATTATTATTAGAGGTAGAGGTTAGGGTCCTAAGTGATTTAAGATGATGTGAAAAAAAAAGGTGAGGAGTAGAGAGATGGAACCAAGAGAAACTTTAAGGAATAAGAAAAAGAAGATACTCTATAACACATAAAGAGGTGCAGGGGAGGGGGGGAGGGAAGAATACTATATATAATAAGAAGTAGAGGAAGAGAGTGCTAATATGTAATACTTAAATCTTACTCTCAGTGGAATCAGTTCTGAGAGGGGAGAGGATCTAGATCCATTGTGGTATTAAAACCTAACTTACCCTACAGGAAAGCTGAGAGGGGAAAAGCCAAGGGGGAGAGTGGGGTGGGGAGTACAAAAAGGGAGGGAAAGAGAAGGGGGAGGGAATTTAATAGACCCTAAAGAAAAATACGAGGGAATTAAGAAGGGAGGAAAGGGAAGTAAAATAAGGGTGGGGGATTAGGGGGACTGGTTAAAAGCAAAACACTAGTGTAGAAGAAAATAGTGAAAGAAGAAAGGGCAAGGCTAAGAGAAGAAATCAAAACAATGGGGAATACACAGGTGGTAATCATAACTCTGAATGTGAATGGAATAAACTCACTTATAAAAATGGAAGCAAATAGCAGAATGGATTAGAAACCAAAATCCCACCATATGTTTTCTACAAGAAACAAATATGAGGCAGGTAGACACACACCAGGTAAAGGTAAAAGGATGGAGCAAAATCTATTGGGCATCAACTGAGAAAAAGAAGGTATGAGTCTCAATCATGATATCTAACAAAGCCAAAGTAAAAATAGATCTTATTAAAAGAGTTAAGGTAATTACATCCTGATAAATGACAGTATAGACAATGAGGAAATAGCAGTACTCAACATATGTGCACAAAATGTTTAGCATTCAAATTTTTAAAGGAGAACCTATTGGAATTTAAGGAGCAAATAGATAGTGAAACTATTCTAGTGGGAGACCTGAACTTTCCTCTATCAGATCTAGATAAATCAAATCAAATATGTTAATGAAATCTTAGATAAATTGGAGTTGATAGATATATGGAGTAAAATAAATAGGGGCAAAAAGGAATACACCTTCTTTTCAGCAGCACATGGTACATTCACAAAGATTGACCATGTACTGTGTTGAGGAGATTTCATCCCCACCCCCTCCTGGGTTGCTGACCAGTTTGTCAACATTCTTCACATACCAGAGTTATGTCTGTGAACATCCATGAACATTTGTGTATGTCAATAAAAGAGAGTGGGAAGAGACCACCTAGATCTTCTGTGGCACAGAACTTTTGGCCTGAACAGACAGATGAGGGAGAGAGGAATTCTAGGAGAATAGGCCACATGTGGTCAGAACTTAGAGTAAGGAAGAGACTTTAACTTTATGCTTATCTACCTTTTCTATCTCAAGTGATTATTAATAAACTTTATGAAAAATAACTGGTACATATATTAATTTTAAATATAATAGTACTAGGGCATAAAATATGGAAAATAAATGCAAAAAAGCAAAAATAATAAATGTAACCTTTTCAGAGCATAATGCAATAAAATAATAATTAGCAAGGGTACATGGAGAGGCAAACCAAAATTAAATGGAAGTTAAATAATACAATTCTCCAAAGTTGGTTAGTTAAAAAACAAATCATAGAAACAATTAATAATTTTATTGAAGAGAATGACAATGAAGACATCCTTTGAAAATCTATGGGATGCAGCCAAAGCAGTACTCAGGGGGAAATTTATATCCTTGAGTGCATATATTATCAAATTATGGAGGGCAGAGGTCAATGAATTAGGCATGCAAATTAAAAAACTAAAAAGAGAACAAATTTAAAATCCCCAGACAAAAACTAAATCAGAAATCCTAAAAATTAAAGGAGAAATTAATAAAATTGAAAGTGAAAGAACTATTGAATAAATAATTAGTAAATGAGACTAGAACCTGGTACTTTGAAAAAACAAATATAATAGACAAAGTATTGGTTAATCTAAAAAAAAGGAAAGAAGAAAACCAAATTAACAGTATCAAAGATAAAATGGGAGACTTCACCTGTAATGAAAAGGAAATTAAAGCAATCATTAAAAACTCATTTGCCCAATTTTATAGCAATAAATATGACAATCTAGGTGATATGCATGAATATTTACAAAAATATAAATTGCCTAGATTAACAGAAGAAGAAATAGAATACCTAAAAAAAAAACCCATATCAGAAAAAGAAATTGAACAATCCATCAAATAATCCTCTAAGAAAAAAATCCCTAAGACCAGATGAATTCACAAGTGATTTCTATCAAACCTTCAAAGAACTAGTCCCAATACTATACAAACTATTTGACATAATAAGTAAAGGTATTCTGCCATGTTCCTTTTATGACACAAATATGGTACTGATTCCAAAGTCAGGCAGATCAAAACAGAGAAAGAAAAAATCTTAAATAGAATACTAGCAAAAAGACTCCAACAAGTGAAATTCCATGTTAACTGGAACGACCTCCAGGAACTGATGCAGAGTAAAAGGAACAGAACCAGGAGAACCTTATACACAGAGACAGATATGCTGTGGCACAATCGAATGTAATGGATTTCTCTACTAGCAGCAATGCAATGATCCAGGACAATTCTGAGGGACTTATGAGAAAGTACACTATCTGCATCCAGAGAAAGAATTGTGGGAGTAGAAACACAGAAGAAAAACAACTGCCTGATAACATGGGTCAGTGGGAATATGATTGGGGATATAGACTCTAAACAATCACCATAATGCAAATATTACTATGGAAAAAGGTCTTGATTGATGACACATGTAAAAACCCAGTGGAATTGCTCATTGGCTATGGGAGGAGGTTTGGAGGAGGGGAGATTAAGAACATGAATCATGTAACCATGGAAAAATATTCTAAATTAATTAATTAAATAATTTTTATTTAAAATAAATTTACTTAATTTAGAATATTTTTTTTACTTAAAAATTATTTTTAAGTAAATTAAAATAAAAAAGAAAAATCCCAAATAGGGTCACAGAGTGGACCAGGACTCAACACAACTAAACATCAATAAAAACTATATGCTAGGCATTATGTGAAGTGCTTGGAATAGAACTACAAAAAACAAAGCCATCCACTGCCCTCAAGGAGCTTATAATCTAACTGGGAGGTGTGGCATTTAAAAGAGTGGATGCCATAAACTGTAAGAATTAAAATAGTGGGAGACATAAACTGTAATAATTAAAATGGTTGAGGTTGTAAACTGCAGTGAGTAAAATAGTGGAAGATATAAATTGTAGTAGATATAAGAGTGGGTGAGTAAATTTGTGACCGCAGAAAATATGTTTTCACTACAGTGTCTTGATTTTAAATCAATATATAAGGTGGTCGCCAGGGAAATATTCCCAATTCTGAATATACCCAAGTCAACTGGGTTTTATAGAGAATTTAATTAATAATACAATGAGGAATCAAAGAAAGAGAGAAGGAGAGAGAAAAGGAATTAATGAGAAAAGAATAGGCCAACCCAGGCCTAAGCCTTAAGAGAGAAACCAGTCAGTCCTTAATCACTCACCATAAGATTTGTCCAAGCAAGGATTCAGAGGGACAGAGTCTCCCCAAAGGGAGTTCCAGCCAGAATCAGCCTCCCTTGAGAGACCTTCTTAGAGATTGTCCTTCAAGAGATTCTTTCTCAAGAGACCCTCCTTAGAGCTTGTCTCTCAAGACTTCTCCTTCTTAAGAGATCCCTTTTTCTTATATAGGGGGTTTTCTCCTATGTCACCTCCCCTAAGTTCTTCCATCTACCAATCACAGTAGACATTTTCCAAAGGACAGCCCATTCTGAATTCACAGCTGAGTCAACTAATCCCTTTAGTAAATTTGAACCAGAAAAAACACAGCTGAGTTGACTAATCCTTTTAGTAAGTTTGAACCAGAAAAAACTTCTGAATAAGTTTTCACCTCTTTGCTCCTTGTAAATTCACAAGTTGCCTGACCTTTATAGGTACTTAGCACCCTATTGTATTAATTCTAACAATAGGCATGGTTTAAGTATGGGTGTAAGCATTTCTCATTGTTCAGCAAGGAGTTTTCTCCCCTAAAGCAGTCCTAAGAAAGGGTGGAGTAGAGGTCCTCCCATTTCTGATCTAAGTACAGTTCTCACATTTTAGATGGGGAATGGTCCCTAATAGGGAGTTGTCCCAATGGAGAATTCCCCAATGGGGAATTTTTTAACATTCACAAGTCTGAGAAATTTCAAGATTCACAAAGGGCAAGGCAGAAAAAAGGAAGCTGAAGGGTACCTTGGCATTTAGTTGGGGAATAAAGTCAGGAAGACATGGATTTAAGTCATGTGTCTGCTATACACAAGTTAGAGCCTTAGTAAAGTTACTTATCCACTCCCTACACAGATAGTTCTCTAAGAATATTGCCTTGTAGAGCAGTCTGCATTGTTGATGAATATTCCTCCCTGGGAACCCCTCTATACCAATGAAATCATAGGTCATAGTTGCTGGAAAGAGGCCTCAGAGGTGATCTAGTACAGCCACCTTATTTCACCGTCAAGTCAATGAAGGCACAGGAAGGTGTGAATGGAAATATTTGGACAAAGAAAAAATGAATCTGCAAAGCAAAGGAGCCCAGAACTTTTGGAAAACAAATCATCCGGGGAGGGGAGACTGTTCCAATGGAACCTTGGAGGAAGCAGTTAGGAGGCTCCAGCTGCCTGGGACTTCATTTCTTGGCTGTTTCTGCCTAAAGGTGGAAGACAGACCTCCTTCATCTCTACTCTGGCCATTGCCTTCTACCTATACTGTGAGCTGAAGAGATATTTGGTTTTGCACAGAAGAGACTTGACAGCAGTGCTGTTAATATCTACCCTTAGGAGAAGATAATTTTGTTTTCTGAATTGACTTTATTCAAAAGCCTTCAATCAACAAGATAACTTAGAAATTAGGAAGACCCTAATTTCCCTCTTTCCCCCAACCTCTTCTTACCCCCCCCCCAAGAATAAAATATCGTTTAGTTAAAGTACTAGCTGTGGGATTTGGTTATTAGTGGGAAATTTTTCAATTTACCATCTGTGAGAAGATCTTTAATCAGACAGTTGGGAAGAAAGAAACAGGAAGTAGTATAGGGGAGGAGTTCAAGATTCAGTCTCTCTTTGGCTTACTTCCTGGTGCAACTTTTCTAAAATTCCCCCCACTATAATTCACCAAGTTTGCATATCTACTACAAAGGTCAAGGGCAAAGCTAGAGTTTCCACCCAGGTTCTATCAAAATGTAAGATCCCTTCCTACTATGCCATGACACTTCCTGACCAGTCTCTCCTCAAAGGAAAAAAATAGACAAATGACATGGGCAGAAGTTTTAAAATTGGTCAGAGAAGAAAGTGAACCTTTCCACTGAATAATTAATTTGAAAGCAGTTAATGCCTCTATGTCTTTTGGGACTATATATAGTGTTCCAAAGTCTTGGTGCAATTTTAATCTTTAATAAGTTCAAAAATATAAATGTCACAAATTTGCAAAAACATTTGGAAAGTTGATTATTTAAATTTGTAAAATATGGGTGGTTTTATTAAAATCCAACATGTCCACCATCTTGCACTGCATACAAAACTTGTTAATTTTCAAACTTTGTCAATAAAAAAAACTTTTCATTGGCTACTGCTCAGTGATTGAAAGGATAGTAACCCCAACTTCTGATCATCCACAGAAGGAGGTTTATATGCTTACACAACACTTCTGAGATGATGTCACAAGAAAAAGTCTCATGAAGATAAATCAAGTGAGTGAGGTAGCCAAGCAAGAAGACAGAATTCCTGTACCAATCCACCTGCCCAAGAAAGTGTCACCAGAAACTGTCAAATGTGCAATGCAAAATGATGGGGTGCCCCATCTTGTTAAAATTTAAAATTCAGAAGATTAAATAAATAGAAAGTAAATTTAAATAATTAATTTTTCAAATGATATTTTTGTAAGTTTGTAGCATTATACTTCTGAAGTTATTAAAGCTTTAAACTAAACAAAGACTTCCAGGACATTCTATATATTTGAATTCAGATAGAAGAGTGATCTTGAAATCAGAAAACAGGGTTTCTATTCAGATGTTTATCACTAGAGAAAAAAAATCTATTGAAAATTTTCCCTCTGCCTATTTCTCTAAAAAAGGGTAGATAATTTATATACTTTAGAAAACTGTACCATATCAGATTCAAATGGGTCCAGTACCACTCCCCCCCCCCCCACCGTGGGAAACAACTTCTCCATGCTTCTTTATCCCTCATAATTCTTGTTAAAGTCCTCTACAAATTCTCTCTCAAACACTGGAGATTTCTTCTGGTTCTTTTCATTTATCAAGGATCCCAGGGCAACAAAAGCAGCCCATTTGTTATATCTCATTGCTTCTACCTGTCTGATCCTCTTTTTTTTTTTGTTACATATCTCCTCAATGATGTCATTTAGGTCAGTTACCACATGTAGTGTAAGTCAGGGCAGCATAAATATGTATATATTATAAATGAGGCAGACTTACAGGATTTGAGAATTGGAGATTTCAGCAGCCATCTCCTCCAACCCATTCATGCAAGGAATCACCACTAGTGTATAGCCAACAAATAGACATTTGGTCTCCACTTGAAGACCTCCAAGATGGAAGAAAGCATTACACTGGCTAGGGGGTGTGTGGGGGTGTGTGAGTGGGGCTTGAAGAGTTGCCAACTGATGACATGAGTCCCCAGATTCTGTCACTTATACTCAATTATGTATAATTATTTATAGTAGTAGTGGTAGTCTCTCGGTGACCGAGAATGACTATTGTCTTTGTGCATTATCATCCATTGATGTACCCTCATGTGGCTTTGAAGTCCAAAGACTGAGGCACAAATTTTGTGGCACATGGGGCATGGGACGCCAGTTGTTACGGGAGGTGCGGTGGCCTGGTGTCAGCGTTCATGCGCAGCGGCAAGACGTCGACGTCGCTCATCTTCAAAGGTGGCGGCGGCCTGGTTAATGTGGGTACTCCAGCTGCTTCTGACAGAGGCAGCGAGTTCTAGTTGCTTTGGTGTCATGCCAGCCCACTTCAAGTTGGACTTTAGCTGATCCTTGAATCTTTTCTTTGGTCGGCCTTGTTTCCTGAGTCCAGCTGACAGTTCACCATAGAATACCTGTCTTGGTATTCACTGTGGGTCCAGGCGGATGACGTGTCCAGACCATCATAGCTGGGTTTTGAGGACCATGGCTTCGATGCTGGTGGAGTTGGCTCTGTCGAGGACTTGTTGGTGTGATTCGGTCCTGCCATCAGATCCTCATGATTGACCAGAGAGAGCGTTGGTGGAATTGCTTCAGCCGTTTCATGTGCTTCCGGTACAGTGTCCATGTCTCACAACCGTACAGGAGCAAGCTGAGGACCTCTGCGTTGTACACTTTGAGCTTCGTCACAGTGCTTACACCTCTGTGTTGGAGGACTTTGGAGCTCAGCCGCCCGAGTGCCTGGTTGGCCTTTTGGATCCTGGCATTAATCTCGTGGTCTAGGGACCCGTCATTGGCAATGGTGCTGCCCAGGTACTTGAAAGTGTTGATGTTAGAAAGCTGCGAGCCGTCGATTGTAATGCACGGCTGGTTCGTTGGCCTCCCTGGTGCAGGTTGGAACAGCACCTCTGTTTTGCTGAGGCTGATAGTCAGGCCAAACAGTTTTGTTGCAGTAGAGAACCTGTCCACAATGGTTTGGAGATGACTTTCTTGGTGGGCCATTAGAGCACAGTCATCTGAGAAGAGAGCTTCCAGGATGAGTCTCTCTGTTGTCTTTGTTTTTGCAGTCAGGCGGCGAAGGTCGAATAGTGAGCCATCCATTCAGTATTTGATGTAGGCACCCAGGTCTAGATCCATCACAGCATGTCGTAATACTTGGGTGAAAAATAGGTTGAATAGTACTGGAGCGAGGACACAGTCTTGTTTCACGCCATTGGAAATGTTGAAGCGACCGGAAGTCTCTCCACCAGATAGGACTTCCCCTGTCATGTCTACATGAAAGAGCTGGATCAGTTTGATGAATTTTGCTGGGCAACCGAGCTTGCTAAGTATCACCCACAATGCATCCCTCTTCACTGTGTCGAACGCCTTCGTCAGGTCTATGAAGACAATGTAGAGACTCAGGTTCTGCTCAAGGCATTTTTCCTGCATTTGCCTCACCGTGAAGACCATGTCGATGGTGCTACGATCTGGTCGGAAGCCACATTGTGATTCAGGCAGGTTCTGCTCTGAAACAGATGACAGGAGTCTGTTGAGTATAACACGGGTGAGGATCTTTCCAGCAGTGGAGAGTAGTGAGATGCTTCTGTAGTTGTCACAGGCTGCTCGTGCGCCTTTGTTCTTGTACAGGGCTATGATGGAGGCATCTCTGAGTTCTGGGGGCATGTCTTCCTCTTCCCATATGCTGGTCAGAACTATGTGGAATGCCTGGAGTGCCTTTCTATTTTAAGGCCTTGTACACCTCGGTTGGGATCCCGTTTTTACCGGGTGCCTTGCCTGCACTCATTTGTTTAATGGCTTTTTGGACTTCCTCTATTGAAGGAGGGATGTCAAGTAGTTCAATGGTGCGGTTTTGGGGGATCTGGTCAAGGGCGCTTTGGTCAACTGAAGAGGGTCGGTTGAGAAGCTGACTGAAGTGTTCTTTCCACCTGTTGCTGATGCCTTTTTTATCTTTTATGAGAGTGTCACCATCAGAGGATAGCAAGGGAGTGGTGGTAGACAGTTTTGAGGGCACTGAAAAATTGTTTGTAGTTTTTTGTATCAGCAAAGCGCTGGAGTTCTTCTGCCTTTTTTCCCACCATTGGTCTTGCATCTTCCTGATCTCACACTGTACCATGGCTTGAAGAGACTTGAATCTGTCCTTTTTAGGATCAGAGTTTGGGTTATTTTGCCACTCCATAAAGGCTTTGTTCTTTTTGCTCAATAGGTCTTCAATAGCAGTGTTGTTCTCATCGAACTAGTCCTGGTGGTTGCGTTGTTTGGGGCCTAGGACTGCCTTTGATGTTTCCTTCACTGTGTCTCTGAACTGGTTCCATTTCTCGATTGAGCTTCTAGTGAGTGGTCCCTTGGCAGACAGCTTGTCGTCGAGGCAGGACTGGAATGTTTGCAAATAAGATGGATCTCTAAGATGACTCACGTTGTAAAATGCGCGAATTGTCTGGGCTCGTTTTGGATGGTGAGGCACAATACGCATTTGAAGAGTCGCTCTAACCAATCGGTGGTCTGTCCAGCATTCAGCTCCTCTCATGGCTCTGGTGATCTGTACATCCTGGATGTCTTGCCGGCGTACAATGATGTAGTCAATGAGATGCCACTGTTTTGATCATGGGTGCATCCACGTTGTTTTATATTTGTTCGCCATTCTGAACACAGTGTTCGTGATGGTGAGTTCGAACTCTGAGCATTTGCTGAGTAGCAGTAGGCCATTGTTGTTCATTTTGCCCACGCCGTGTTTGCCGAGCATTCTTTTCCATCTTTCATGGTCCTGGCCAATATGGGCGTTGAAGTCTCCCAGTAGTATCAGCTTGTCATTTGTGGGCACTGAGTGCAGGACGGCACTCAGGTCAGAATAGAACTGCTCGATGGTCTCCTCTGTGCTGGTCAGTGTTGCGGCATATGCGCTGATGATTGTGGCATACCGGTCTTTGCTGAGAGGCAAACGGATCTTCATGAGCCTCTTGCTGATGCCCACAGGCAAGTCTGGCAGCTGTTTGAGCAAACTGGTCTTGATGGCCAGGCCAAAACCATGGATTCTGTCTTCATTTGTGGCTCTACCTTTCCAGAAGAAGGTGTATCCAGTGGTGGGTTCGCTGAGTGATCCCTCTTCTGGTAAGCGTGTTTCGCTTAAGGCTGCGATGTCGATGTTATATCGCACCAGTTCTTTACCGATTAGAGCTGTTCTTCTCTCAGGTCTTGGGGTGTTCTCTCTGTCAAGTAATGTCCTGCTGTTACATGCTCCTAGTAGGAGTTTCTTTGTATTATATTTTCTTTGATTTCAACCACTTAAAGGGATGACCCGCCAGTCGCTGTGTGCTGACCAGGTGTTTGTAGGGCAGGCAATGTTTGGGACACCTTTTCTAGTCCCCTCCCTTGATTAGGGTGAGCAGTGCTGTCCTAGAGAGGGCTGCTCAGTAGCCCAGGATGCTGCCAAACGTCCCTGCTGCCCACAGGGCTGAGCGATCACTGGTCCATGGGCAGACTATGTGCAGGATTGTGACTACAACTGCCAGTGGTCACCTCCACCTGTTGCGTCGCCACTCCCCCATTGCCGCAGGTCTTGAAGAGGGTGGACGGGGTTAGGATAGATGAGTGTGTACAAAGATATTTGTGCGTGAAGGAGATTTAAGTGGAAAAGCCGATGCACAGAGACAGTCCCACACTCTCTGCTTTGGAAGCCTGGGTCCAGTGGCATGAAAATTTGTTACGTCTGGAGACTTCCTCCGCTGCATTGGATGGCCGTGTTATCTTTTGTGCTCCAACACGCCCTAAGTACTCCACAGTGCTTTGCTGCGTCGCCCTCTCAGCCGTTGAACCATCTTATTGGTTTCTTCCGCCTGTTCTGCCGAAACAGTCTTCACATGCTGGGTGAGCAAAGCCCTGGTTCACCAGGGGTCGATGACCCAATGGCTACCCTTACAAGGTTTAGCTGGCCTGTCGAAGCCATTGCCTGGGGTGTGGCTACTGCCGCATGCTAGCAGCTACTGGGAGCCACAAGTGAGAGCTGGGTGTCAGGTGGGGGTCAGAGGCTGGAGAGCTGCCCTGGGAGGGCATGACAAGCCCTCCATACCAGAGATACTACCCCTCCCTGAACACCCCATACACCCCCTTTTTTTTAAACCCTTACTTTCTGTCTTGGAGTCAATACTGTGTATATGTAATTATTTATACTATTCAGTTAATAGTCAATAACAAGAGGCAGTATGTCGTGTTATGGGAGAGAGGGTTTTTAACATAGAGTCAAGAGTTTATGCTTGAATCTTGCCACTGACACTGGTTGTGCCACCCTGGGTAAGTCATTTTCCCTTTCTGTTCTTCAGCCTCCTCATCTAGAAAATGGAGGTAATAATAATTTCTCGCTTTCCAAGGCTATAAAGAAAAATGCTTTGTAAGCATGTCAGTGCCATGGAAATCTAAGTTGTTATTCTATTTTGTAAAACTCAGACCAATCTAGAAGTGTTAGAATTAAGCCTTTTTAATTAACTTGCTTTCAGTGAACTAATATAAAAGTTCAGTGAGTAGCTACTCATTTTTATGTACAGTGTCCTCACAATTAAATTAAGCTGGCTTTAATGAGATGCTTACAATGTATTCCAAGATTCAGAGGAAGAGGACAAAGGAGGCACCATTTAAAACCAAGTATCAATACTTTAATACTTTTCAGAAATTTTTCTACATCTCAATTTCCTTTCTCAGAATGATTGCATTGTATGAATTCATAGAATGAGAATATCAAGTTTATGCTCAATTTTGAGGCTTTTATTTTAAAATAAAATTTTAAGATAAGAAATTTGTAAAAAGAAATTTTAAAACAATGATTTAATTGAGAGAGGAGAGTGAATGTAGCTCTGCAGAATAGGAAAGAATAGATGATTGATGTGGGAAAGAAACAAATAGCAAATGAAGAAGGGATGGGGAGATTTCTTGGGACAGCAGTATTGCAGGAAACTCTCCCACTACAGACATTTGCATTTTCCCATGATAAATTCTGACCCTTGAAATCAGCTGCTTCCATTCCCTGACATTTACCTTTGTAATATTATCCCGAGACATGTTGTACTTCACAGTTCTGTCATAGGATTACCTTTTGAAGACACTTAAAGCAGGTTATATGGGGATCCCAAAAGTCTTTGTGCAGATTGAAACTATTAAAGCTTAACATAATAAGTATATACATATATATATATATCATGGTCTACTGAAATCTAGACATTCTGTGTTTGACTCTACTGACTACATTCTCTTTAGTCCATCTTCCTTAACCTCTCCACAGCCTTTCATTCACTTAGGGATCATAGTTGCAAATCTGGCAGGGGACCTATCTAGTTCAACTGTCCCCCTTCCTCATCCTGTTAACGTTTTATTCATTTTTAATGTAGGATAGGAACTGAAGTCCAGAAACCTTAAGGTTATCCCCCTAACTCCCAGGGAATCACTTAGAGTAATTATCAGAAGCAGGACTGAATAGATTTTATTTTTATCAATTACACACAATGACGATTTTCCATTTAGGTTTTCTGAAGTTCAAAGATCCAAATTGTCTCCATTTCTCCTTCACCTCCTGCCCTTCCCAAAGATGGAGAGCAGGGTTTGAACTCAAGTCCTCCTATTCCAGAGCCAGTTCTCTTTCTTTATTTCCTGTTGGGAGATTTCCATTTGGTTGTTTGGAGTGTGTGAATGGCTGTAAAGATAACTATCTTCCCTGGGCTGCCTTTCCTTTGGACAAGAAGTTGTTTTTAATATTGGATCTTCTCTGGGTTTGCTTCTTTTTGAACTAGTTTTAGCTGGTTGAATATTTCATTGACTTCTTTATTCTATTTGCCTCTGCCTGGAGTAGAGAGAAGTTAATGACTCTCTCCTCCCTATTTTCAAATAATTAGTGGGATGAGAGAATAAAGATTAAACAAAAAGCATTATGCCATTGTTGTCCTCGATGTTTCCCCCTTATTGCTGGTTCATCTTTTCTCACCCTTTTGTACTGTGACAACATAAGAGATGTATGGAGCCTTTTAAACACTGGTGTGGGGTGTCTTCTAGGGAAAGAGTTAAGGGGGTTGGTCAAACACTACTGAAGGAACAGGTCAGTGGCTGCTGTCCCAATGTGAAAGTGGCAAGCTCCAGCAGGTGAAATTAAATCTGTCCATTTCTAGAAGATGCAAAAGGCAGAGTATTCCTTAGGGATGAAGGCAAAAATGGGCTTTAAAATAGTTTGGATAATTACAACCACTGATGTAATATGTTTGCTTTTAGCCAGGGCTTAAATCTAAAGCTAGCTGATGCCTATTGAGATAAACCTTCTTTGAAAGAATAACAGAAGACTTTCTTTCCATTCTTTGCTTTGAGTTCTTTCCTAATCTTCCTTGTTTTGCTTTTATCCCCCCATGTTCTGACAAGTCTCCTTTTTCTTTTATAAATGTGAGTTTTACTTTAATCTGATTTTTCACTGACCATCTCTCTCCATGTTTATTTCTTTTCTTTTATTCTTTTCCATTTTTAATCTCATTATTTCTCTCAAAATATTTCCAATTAGTTTTTTTGGAACACATATTAATTTCGCTTGCCTTTTTAAAAAAAAAACTTTTTGGTGAGGAAACACTTTACACATTCTTCAAAGGAGAAAACAAATGAAAAGTTAGGATTATTTTTTGAAGACCTGCTAATGATCAATCAATTAACAAGTATTTAAACACTTGCCATGTGCCAGGTACCATGCTAGGTGCTTGATGTATGAAGAAAGACAAAAACAGCCCCTGCCCTCAAGGAACTTCCATTCTCACGAGGAATTTGATATCCACATAAATCATAATGAGTCAATAGAAGGCTTTAGCCAACCTAAATTGGAAACAGATAGACTGATTGTAGGATGATGATTATTTGTACCACTGCAACTACCAAGTTGGAGGCAGAGGAACTGAAATCAGCTTCCTTGGAGGGCAGTACTCACAGACAACATTACCTGTCCTTGGAGAATCTGGGAGTTCTAAAAATAGCTTTACTTTGCCTCCATCTTCAAAGCCATTCCTACAAAGAAGCAGCCCAAAAGAACTGTAGGAAGGTTCTTGGTTATGTTGCCAAGTATTCAGATTTTTCTAAGGGTTAGGAAGTTTTGGTCTTAAGCCTTCCTGAAAGTTTAACATAATGGAAAAATACGGATGCTTTATTTCAAGCAGCAAACCAAAGGAGACTGCGGGGGCTGTCGGGTTGGTGGTTGATGTATTAGGCTGGTTCTGCATAACCACAACTAAGCTGTGATTTGTACAGGTCTATCTCAGTGCTGTGGGAGTAGGGGTTCCAGTATTTCCATCCCTTGCCATATGGTGTGATTGTATTCTGTGGTGAATTGGCTGCTTAGAATATTTTGTTCCCATCTGCGTTAAGCATATGTTCCTTGAGACATGCCTTTAATGATTAGTGGAACAGGGTGTACCCAGCCTTGATTTTCTGGGGTGCTTTTATCCTCAAAAACATTGAAGAAATTGAACTCTAGATGGTGGTGAGGGAGAGTAGATCCAACAAATAGCCTGCAAACCCTTGGTATTTCTGTGGTATTTGAAGTCCTCCCTTCTGCTAGCAGGGTCTCATCTAGTTGGGTGATTCATTAACTAGACTCTAGAACAAAGGTGTCAGACAGGGTGATTAGGATGGGGAATGGGGCAGTATTTTGGCCACAATACCCTTGAGTACAATTGGAATCAGATTAAAATCAAATTGGGGAAGATTTAACAAAATAAATAAAAATAGAATAAAAATAGAGCATGGATGTTAACATGTTTTTCAACGTTAATGTATGACCCATGTGGTTCCTTATAACTGCTTTAGTATTCTCATTTCTATTTGAGTTTTACACCACTGGATAAGAGCACCCAGAAACACTGTTTCTACTGTAATCGGAAGGGGCTTCTTAAAAAATGAAGTTGAGTCATTTTGGAATTCTTCTAATTAAATGGCAAAAACCAACATCTGGAAAACGTAAGATTCATTGTTCTTTGTGTATGTTGCTTTCTTGTATCAAAATATCCTCTCTGTTTCAATAAACTTAGTCTAGAGCATTTTGAGGTAATAAAGGATTAAGAGGATCAGAGAGAGAAGCATGATTTAAGAATAAAGGCAGTTAGTTTCTTTGAATCAAAAAGTTAAACTTGAAGAATAATGTGGCCATAAGAGGAATCATCCTTTCAGATGAGTTAGTATTGATATGCCATCTACTTCGATTGTCTCAAGCCTTATAAAGTAAATATACATGAAGGATCTGTGTTTCTGAGGCATGGAGACTCCCTCCAGTCCAGTAGATTACAAGGTATATGTTGATCCTTTTTATTTTTTAAATACATTTATTTATTTTTTCAGTCACGTGGAGAAATCATTTTTAATAATTGTTTTCTGACATTTTAGAATTCTGATTTTCTCCCTCCCCTCCCTTCATCCCTCTTCCCTCAGGCAGTAAAATGTCTGATATAGGTTATGCCACATAGTGCTTTCATGCAATATGTATTTCCATATTGCTCATGCTGTGACAGAAGACTCTTATCACACATACAAAAAAATCTTATTAAGGAAATAAAGTGGAAGATGGCATGCTTTGATCTGCAATCAGGCTCCAATAGTTCCTTCTTTGGCTGTGGATGGCATTTTTCATCATAGGTCCTTGTAGAGAGCACTGGGGGAAAAAGAGCCAAGTTATTTCCTTAGAGTCACATGGTATATTGTCAGATCTGGGATTGCATCTGGGTATTCTTGCTCTGAATACTCAGATTTGAGGGTGTCATAATACTGGGATATAAAGTTAAACCACACCACAGAATTAGGATCTTGAATATCTTAACAGGCTAAAACATTTGATCAAATATGTGAGGAATTATTTTTACTTAACTTTATTGATTACTTTTGTCTTTATAACACTATCATCAGATTTTTTATACTTCCATTTGAATCCATCAAATAAACCTCTTGTGACAGAGGCTGGCACATAATAATAATGCCAGGCTGAAGAGTTTGTGAAACTGATCACCTCAACTGGGGAGGGGCCCAAAGGGATTGGAATCTGGAGGAGAAGACTCTGGCTGGTAGAGGAGTTGGGCTCTTAGTCTAGAGAAGCTGAAGAGAGAAGGTTGAATAAGACTTTCTCCTGAGGTTAACCCACTTTTCCTGCTTGTAGCTGGAAATCCTTCCCCCCAACACTTCCCAATTGAAGGGATCCAGTGAAGAGGAAACCTGAAAAAGACATTTTAAATTTCTGTCTGACTTTACCTCAGCTCCTGTTGCCCTGAGTCTGAACTGTGGTCAAGGGACTAAACCCAGGGTGAGTCCACCTGACTTTCTCTCAGGGGGCTAAGGCTGCCAAGACCTGAGTTCCGCCCAAACTCAAGGAGGGAGGGAAAAGGGTTTTAGAGACAGTGACCCCCTTTTCCCCACTTCCCTTTCCCATTCATTGCCTGCTAGTTATTTTTTTTTGTATTGCCCTGATTGAGTTGATATTAAAAGTTATCTGTTTCCCACGCTGTGAAAAAAGTGTGAGTAAACAGATCAAGGGGAAACCCTTTGATCTTGAGTAGTGGGGGGTGGGGGACAAGAGTGAATCTGGGAGAGCAGCCTTAGCTAAGGAGGGAAGGTAGAAGGGATAAAATCTTCAAACCCCCTCTCCTCTCTCTGAGCCAACCCTAAACATCAGCTGTCATCCCTGA
Organism: Monodelphis domestica; assembly: GCF_027887165.1. NCBI lineage: Eukaryota > Metazoa > Chordata > Mammalia > Didelphimorphia > Didelphidae > Monodelphis > Monodelphis domestica. The sequence continues at coordinate 231,655,913 of NC_077232.1, forward strand.
ACCCTGCTTTGAGAAGGGAGGTTCTCCTCTCTTTCCCTTTCTCTATACTGAAAGACTGAACCTCTCAATTATAACTTAACCTCCCCTCGAATACACTCTCTTTGTACAAAGAAAAACAGTTCATCAGAAACACTTCACCTCATGACACTTGACAATATATAATATTCAGCATCCATAGACCCCCCCATTTCCAAAGAAATGAGGGAGATGCACCTTGGAAAACTAGGAAAACCAATTACAGTTACTCAGTGTTCTTTATAGTAGTCAATGTCTACATTGTTTTCCTGATTCTGCTTTCTTCATTTTGTGCCAGTTCCTATAAGAGTTTCCACATTCCTCTGAATCCCTCATGAAATGTAGGAGAAAAATTAATAAGGATAAATGTGAAGTCTTACATTTGTGTTAAAAAGGAAACTTCATTAGAAAAACATCAGCATAATTAACTATATAGATAACAAAACCAGATGAAATCATATGATTATCTCAATAGATACAAAAAAAGTCTTTGAAACAATATACACTCATTCCTATTAAAACCACTAGAAAGCAGAGAAATAAATGGAAATTCCCTTAAAATGATAAATGGTATTTATCTAAAAGCATCAGTGAGCATCATTTCTATCAGGGATAATAAGCTAGAAGCCTTCCCAATAAGATCAGGGGTCAAATAAGGATGCCCATTATCAATGCTATTATTCAATGTCATACAAGAAATTCTAGTTTTAGTGATAAAAGAAGAAAAGGAAATTGGAGGAATTGCAACAAGGAAACAAAACTATCACTTTTTATAGATGATGTGATGGTATGCCTAGAGAATCCTAGTTGAAATAACTTTAGCAAAGTTGCAGGATACAAAATAAACTCATCTAAATCATCAGCATGTCTATATATTATAAATAAAAAATAAAATTCACATTTACCATAGGATGAAAACATGGCTATAGAACATCAAGATTAGAGGGTGAAGCAAGAAGTCAATTTTGAACAATATTGTATTAGAAGTGTTAGCTATAACAATGAGACAAGAAAAATAAATTGAAAGAAGCATAAGCAGTAAGAAAACAAAATTCCCTCTTTGCATGTGATAGAATGGTTTACTTGGAGAACCCTAGCAAGTCAAGCTAAAAAACTAGATAAAACAATGACTGAATTTAGTAGAGTTGCCAGATATCTAAAATCGACCCACACAAATCATCATTCTTGGGATTTTTTTCATAAATCCAAAACTGTCTCTCAGAATCTTCTGCCCATTTCTTCTTGTTCTGCCCTCTGAGGACAAGAGGCATATAATTGTCTTTTAATTACTTGATAGTGGCTTCCATTTTTCTTCTAAATCTCTTCTCTAAAATATTCCCAGTTCCTTCAACAAGTCTTTATATAGTATAATATTGGGATCCATGACTATATTGGTGGCCCTCTCAAGATATCTCTGCTTCCTCCCCCGGACTTATCAATAAACATTTATTAAGCATCTACCATGTACCAGACACTGTAAAGAGGAAGGATAGGCAAAAGGAGGGGAAGGAGAAAGAAAGGAATAGGGGGGAAAGGGGAAAGAAGGAAGAGGGAATAGAGGAAGGGCAGGAGGAGAAAGAGAAAAAATTGATGAAAACAGAAGAGGAGGAGTTAGCAAGGATGGCTTAGGCTGCCAGTGATGGAGAGAGGTGCCTACAGATGCAGCCCTAACTATGATTGACACCTGTGGAGGTGGAGCCTGATCTAGGTACAGACTGCTGAGAAGGTAAAATTAATCCAGAGATGAAGATGCATTTCATTAGAAATTGAAGGCAACTCTGCTTCTTCTGCTTCCAGTGTTTTCTGACCATTCCCCATCTCCCTCTTCAATTGCTTTTTTCCACGCTGATGGAAGGAGTTTGTGTAGGTGTGTTTGGGGGAGAGGATTAGGAAGAGGTATTGCAGGATTGTTTTCCATTAGTTCCTGAAAGTTTAAGAACATTTTTTATTGCATAGGTTTTCCTGTTGCATTTTATTACTATTATTCAATTAAAGGTTTTGCCTGATCTATGGATAGAGTCTGCCCTGGATCTGGGGCTTGAGCTGAGATATAATTCCCGGCTCTTACTCTGACCCCAATCATAACCTTACTCCACCCCCAGTGGAGTGGTTAATTAACCCTGATACACATAGTCCATGGGTGCATACATATATCTTGGCTGGGCACTGCTGAGGGAGAAAGAGTTAAGCACAGGGTCGAATAGGAGAAAATGATCAGCTTAGGTTAAGTTTGGGAAACTTGGCAGCATTTCCAATAATCCCTTCTGCAAAAGCCTATGGCTCAATGAGAGTGCTGAACCTAAAGTTAAATATCCTACATTTCAATCCTCCTTCACTTAGCTGTGTGACCATGGGTAAGTCACCAACCCTCATTATTTAATTATCTGTAATATAAGGACGTTTCCTTCTAGCT